>NC_065517.1:1901009-1925176 GCF_006386435.1 Epinephelus moara | reverse complement strand
CCCCGTTAAAGGGTTTTTTGGGGGGAGTTTTTCCTTATCCGCTGTGAGGGTCCAAAGGACAGAGGGATGTCGTATGCTGTAAAGGCCTGTGAGGCAAATTGTGATTTGTGATATTGGGCTTTATAAATAAAATTGATTGAAATATCGCGAAAATTTGAAAGGAATTGGCGATTAATAACCAAACTGGAAGAATCTCGTTTAGTCTGGGCAGACAGTCTCAAAACGTATAAGAGCCTCCGCAATGCCAGAGCAAACTATTACTCAGCTTTAATAGAAGAAAATAATAACAACCCCAGGTTTCTTTTCAGCACTGTAGCCAGGCTGACTGACAGCCACAGCTCTATTGAGCTTTGTATTCCTTTAGCCCTTAGCAGTAATGATTTTATGAGCTTTTTTAATGACAAAATTCTAACTCTTAGAGGCAAAATTCATGACCTCCTGTCCTCAGATAATACCTGCTTGCTCTAAATCACAGCTATAAGACCTAATATATATTTAGATTGCTTCTCCACGATTTCTCCTCAACAATTGACCGCAGTGATTTCTTCATCTAAAACATCAACGTGTCTCTTAGACCCCATTCCAACTAGGCTACTTAAGAAAGTCTGACCTTTAGTTAACACTCACTTATTAGACATGATCAATATATCTTTATTAACAGGCTATGTACCACAGTCTTTTAAGGTAGCTGTAATTAAACCTATTCTAAAAAGCCCACCCTGGATCCAGAGGTGTTAGTCAACTATAGACCAATATCTAATCTTCCCTTTCTTTCAGAGATCCTTGAGAAAGTAGTCGCAGACCAACTGTGTGATTTTCTCCATGATAATAATTTATTTGAAGAATTTCAGTCAGGATTTAGAGTGCATCATAGCACTGAGACAGCACTAGTTATATTACAAATGATCTTTTGATTGCTTCAGACAAAGGACTCGTCTCTGTACTTGTTTTACTAGATCTGTTTTACTAGATCTCTGGTTTAAATCTTATTTATCTGATTGTTTTCAGTTTGTTAATGTTCACGATGAATCATCCTTACGTACTAAAGTTTGTTTTGGAGTTCCACAAGGTTCTGTTCATCGGACCAATCCTATTTACTCTATATGAGTATATGATATATGATAACAAGATCTGTATAATGGATTGTAAAGAAATTCGTCAGGTTTTTATTTTGTAGACAGTCAATCTGGATTTATAGCGTGATGGGATGACAGCACAATGTATTATGTTGATCTGTTCTGTACGACATCTATTGCACGTCTGTCCATCCTGAAAGAGGGATCCCTCCTCAGTTGCTCTTCCTGAGGTTTCTACCAATTTTTTCCCTCGTTAAAGGGTTTTTTTTGGGGGAGTTTTTCCTTATCCGCTGTGAGGGTCCTAAGGACAGAGGGATGTCGTATGCTGTAAAGCCCTCTGAGGCAAATTGTGATTTGTGATATTGGGCTTTATAAATAAAATTTATTGATTGATTGATTTATGAACATTAATAATATTTATCAGTAAATTAATTGCCTGTTTTCAGCCTTTTAACATTTGCTGTCCCCACTCATCTTTGCCAAAAAGCAAATTCAGTTGCAGCAGCCCCGTGCAGGTCTGGTGTACGCAGGGGCCTTTCCAGGCTTTGAGGAGATTCAGGGTTTTTGGGAGATTCAGCAGAAATCTTTCCATGACACTTTTTTTTAAAGAATATATAAAAATCGTGATTTTATTCCTTTTTTGTGCAGTCTGACACATTATCTACATTCAAAGTACAAAAAAGTCCCGAGTGTAAATCTATATATATTTTGATTGTGAATTAGAAAATAGCCGTCAGGCCACTCGGCACCCCATTGCATGCCAGATTTAGCCCATGGGCCACAAGTTGAGTATCACTGGGCTACTGTATGCTCAACCAATCAACTTTTCCTCATCACGATTTAGCATCATCATGTCAGTGCAACTGCACACATAGAAAACATAACTGAAGCATTATTCCTGTAACCACAGCTACCAGTGATGTACTGACGCATCCATGGGTACACTACTCAAATGAATAACAATAAAAATATTAGCCTAAAAATATTGATTTATTTATCAAACTTGAATTCACCTTTCAGTTTATCCAGAAAGTTTAAAAGCAAAGGTTAATGTCATAAGGGCAGCTGTGGCTCAGAGGTAGAGCAGGTCCTCCACTAATCAGAAGATCGGAAGTTTGATCCATTGATCCTCCAGTCCGCATGTCAAAGTATCCTTGGGCAAGATACTGAACACCACATCGCTCCTGATGGCTATCTCATTAGTGTATGAGTGCAGGCAAGTGTTTAAACTGAGTAACAGGTGACACCTTGTATGGTGGCCTCGATCAGTGTGTGTATGTAAAAAGTGGTGGTAAAGTGCTTTGAGTGGTCAGAAGACTAGAAAGGTGGGGCGGCAGTGGCATAGTGGTAGAGCAGGCGCCCCATGTACAAGGCTGTTGCCGCAGCGGCCCGGGCTCGAATCCAGCCTGTGGCATTTTGCTGCATGTCATCCCCCCTCTCTCTATCCTTCCTTCACACTTACCTGTCCTGTCCATTAAAGGCAAAATGGCCAAAAAAAAAAAAATCTTTAAAAAAAAAAAAAAGGCTAGAAAGGTGCAATACATGTGCAGGTCCATTTACCATTTAGTTTAATAAAAAAGGTTTGTCCATAAATCATTCCTGGCAGCATGGTGGCTCATTGGTCTCTGTGTATTAATCCTGTAATATTAACAATTACAAAAAATACTGGCGTCCAGAACAACTCCAAACAGGATAGGTAGGTTGGGAAATGGATGACACTGAGTAATGAGTTAATGAGTTAATGAGTAAATGAGTTATCAGTTAAGTTCAAGGCTGGACTTTCAAAATAAAAGACCCCAGGTGGGAACAAGTATTACAATGTTGTAACCCAAGTTTTATAAGCACAGGCAGAACTGTCTGCTGGACTCCAAGGGTAACACTCTCCCCTAATCATGAGCACACATTTGCCCACTGAAACTTGTATAACTGTAGCCAGCCAATCAGGACATGGCTATCTCAATACATGCAGACGCCACAACAAATTAAGGCAGTACCACAAAGTTGTCTGCCACCCTACACCCTTTTCAGCAAGCGTAGCATAGGAGTGACAGGGACCCTAGATGGAATGCTCTGACTGTGCTGACAGAACTAGTGTTATAATATCGTAACCTTCATTCTATCTCACACAGGCCCAGCCCTCTACTGGACTCTATGGGTACAGTGAGTGGAGCCCTATGAACGCCCTGTTGCAGCATAACATGGACCCAGCCACACTGATCTTGACTGGTTAATAATTAGGGGTGCCTAATGTGCAACACAACCTTGCGTTTCTTCTTATACTTATGCTTCTTCCTCCTGATTTTTCGGCACGCTTCTTCTCCCGCAGTGTTTCCAACACATAAAAATACATGACAAAACATGCGGAATGATGGGTAATGGTGTGCTATGACTTTTCCAATTCAAATGAATGGGAGATCGTCGAGAAAACAACATAAAATAACTCCACTTTGAGGCCACACCAAATCGCCATAATATGACATAGAAAACTTATTCATTTTGATATCTAGCATAGTCAGTAAGAAAACCATAGTTTACATTTCATGATGTTTTTCAGATGTTTCATTTTATAATGGGTGTCTATAGGTGGATGTTAAATACAGACATGAGAGGAGACATGCATACGTAGTGTGCAGTACCTGCACTACAAGTGTAGTAAAGATCCTTATTCTCTTTTATTTTCTCATTCCTTTCCTCACTCATGTCACTTCCTTTACCTCAATTTCTTTCCTCTCCTTTCCTCATTTATGATTGGTTTTGTTTTCACCCTTTATCACTCCTTGTCTAGCTGATTGAGTTCACCTGATCACTCCTTATTTAAAGCATGCACTCCCTCTCACCACCCTTTTGACTATTGTCAACGATTCAGAGCCATTAGATGAGACCCTTCGACGTTCAGATCGTGAAACTCGACCTCCTGCTCACCTAGAAGATTATGAAGTCCAATATCCTGGAGTTAAAGGTGCAGCTAAAGGTGCTGCATGTCAAACAGAATGCACACATCATAAAAAACACACATGGGTTGCAGGATGTTACACAAGAGGAACAAAGACATGAGCCTGCCAATCAGACCTCGCTGATTTTGCTGATTCTGTGCCTAATGATCAGGTTGAAATTATGAGGCTATTCAACGTTTCATGGATAGATCATCTACTCATTCCTCCTCCAAATATTCATCCAAATCTCAGTCATCTGCACGAAGTCTTTTGGAACACTCTGTGTGTAACACACGTCAATTTCTCAAGCAGAACAGCAAACTCTTCAGTTTAAATCACAAGACCAATCATCCTCCCATCCACCAGAGGTCAGCTGTCATCCTGTTGCAGTTTCTTCTGCCATGCCCTATGCACCTGACTTGTCAGTCCTTGATGCCGCAGTTCCTTCAGCTGGTCTACCTAGGCCAATCCTTTCATCTCGAGACTTGCCCCCTTCCACTTTTCCTGCAGCATCACCAGAGGGCCAACCACAAAGTCCATGTGTTCAGCCTTTGAATCCACCAGTAAACCCTGTTCAGCCTCTCGTTTCCTTTTCCTCCCAACAGAGGCAGTGCCCCTCTCCAATGCCTCAATCCTCTACATCTCATAGCCACCAGGAACAGAGATTTTTGGCACCCCCTACTGGCAGAACACATGTCTACAAGCTTGAGGGCCCTTCCTTTCCAAAACTTAGAGGAGAGGATGAAATGCACTATAGGATGCTGCGGATGGCACTGAGTAATTAACTCGATCCTAATGAGACAGAGCATTTCAAATATCACATTCTCCTTGATCATCTGAAAATGGACCAGGCCAAGCGACTAGCCCTTGCTTTCACCTATGCTTCTGACCCATACACCCAAGCCATCAAAGCTCCTGATGAACGTTATGGCCAACCTAGACAACTGGCATTGAAGGAGCTCAGGAACATCATGGATCTCCTTCCTATTAGAGTAGGTGATAGTTATGCTCTTGACAACTTTGCCCTTTGTGTACAAGCACTTGTTGGTCTGCTTAGCAGCATGGAAGATCAAGGCCAAGCAGAAATTCTCTGTGGCTCCCAAGTAGATTGCCTCCTTGAGAAGCTGCCTGCAGAACATTCCAGTCACTTTAAACAGCATTTCTACAGGAACCAAGGTGTCCTGATCTATGATTTGCTTATGTTCTCATCTTGGTTGCAATCTGAAGCTCGGTGCCAACCCAGAAAAGAGATCTCCATCTCATCTTCCAACCAACAAAGACCCTCTTGTAAATCCATACCTGTTCTGACAATAATTCTACATGGAGCAAACAAACCTAGGGAATACACATCATCTTCAGAATCTTTTCCAAGGTCAGAGCAACCTGTGCATACTGCAGCTTACTTGAACATCATATCAGCAAATGTCCTGAGTTCACTGAGATGACAAAGGATCAAAAGATAAACTGTTTAAGGGAGAAAAAACGTTGCTGGCGCTGTGCTAGGCTTTCTTTGAGTGGATGGAAAGCGTCATTAATGCATCTGTTTGCCCCTGTTGTAGTGGTTTTGCTGATGCTATGCATTGTTGTGTGTTGTGTCGTTCCCTGTGTGAGATCTCTGATTACATCAATGGTATCATCTGCTGTAGGGCGCTACGTGCAGATGGATCTGTGGACTCCCCCTTACAATTCACAGGAGTCACTCCTTTAAGTTCTTCTTATATTCACATTTATTTGTTTTAGTTTAGAATGGTTTGATCATTAAAGTTGATTCATTAATAGTTTGATAAGCAAATCACATTACACTACTTCACATTGATTACACTTAGCATTAGTTTAGTAGACACCGTATTTACTCAATTTATTCTTTTGATTTTCACTTTTTTTATTTTCATTTTTATAACTCATTTTATTCATCTTCATTTACTTTTATATAAACATTTGCATGACAGTCAGTAAAGAAATGTGTTCCCTTTATTGGGTTTTTACTATTGTGCATTCTCATTAAAGATGACATTTTTCATTTATGATTATCTTGCTTTAGCTTAGAGTTTAGTTTAAGGAATTTTTTGTCCTTGTCATATAGAGGTTTTTTCCCTTATTAGGTAGTGTAGTTAGACGGACAAGTCTTTTACCTTCTCCTTCGCCATTATAGGGAGGGGGATGTTTGGCTTGCCTGTGCTTGTGGCCTGTGACTTCTGCCTGGGCTTTCATCTCCCATGTTGGAGGCTGGCGGTACTGGCGTTTGGCTGGTACAGGTGGTACTCGTAGGTCATAAGGTCGTTAGATAATGGGGAATTTTCCATGCTTATGGTTTAGCATTTGAATGCTAAAAAGGGTGGAATGTGGTGGAATATTCTGGTATTTAACCATATTTAACCTATAATGTGTTCTGCATGTGTTGTATAAGGTTACTTGTTTTGATGAAATTGAACTTCTCACCTAATGATATGTGTTGCTCATTTAACCCCTACTGTGACAGCAGTGTGAGATACAGCAGAGGCCTAATGGAAGTAGGCTAAAGGTTACGAGCCAGGGAAGCTCCTACACCAAGTGTTCTTGTGAGCCTCAAGAGATGTTGTGTCTTAAGGATGCTTACTGCAGAAACCACCTGAGTGCCATATATTTTGACTATTGACATGCATGTGTTTTGGGAACTATAAGGATAGCATGGCTGAAGAACATCTAGGCACTCACTCACTGACTGACTGTTCATGCAGTTGTATGTGTGTGACTCCATTCATGAATGCTTATTAAAACTCAAGAAAGACAGCTGACCTGTGAAGACTTTTTTCTTTAAACTGTTTATTAAATAGTTGTTTTGCCACCACAAGGTCAGGGCAGGCACATAAATAAACATTAATATGGCACTGGCTTCAACAAGATGTAGGTCATGTGACAGGGCTAGAATGTCGGAGTTGCTCTCGTCCGCTACTGAGTTAAATAAATAGGCAGCAACTTAAAGATAACAATTTGTAGCGTATAAACTGGATTAAATCTACTCATTTCCCCAGATGAGCACCTCATAGGGTAAGCTAATAGCCTGTTAATTATCATAAGCATCTACACTGCAGTCTTGACATTAATAACCTAGCGCCATGCATTATAACATCTGTGATAACTTCCATTGTCACCAAAGACTGCAGAATTGGGAAGCCGAGTCAGGGTGATGATCTGTTCACTCGGTCAAATAGTCTTAATTACACGAGTTGTGTGCGTGTGCACAACGTCTCTCAGGCAGAGTAGGAGTGGCGTGCAGTGACGTCGATCATCCTCTAGCAGGGGATTTTATACATCGACCGACCAAGTGACTGCAATGGTGTGCTCCTGAAAGTTGTAAAAGTGCTTCTCCACAATGGGAAACGCACTCTGGAAACATATGCTGTCCTTGATGACGGTTCTCAACGTACCCTTCTTCTGCAGCCAGCTGCTCAGCATCTCCACCTGGATGGTATGGCGAGAAATTATTGCTGAGAACTGTTCGCCAAGATGTTGAAACTCTTGATGGTTTATCTGTCAGTTTTCAGATCTCTCCTGTTGCATACCCTGAGAAGACTTTCACCATCAATCATGCCTTTACTGCTAGTTAGCATTTTCAGAGCATAATTATCCTGTTCTATCCCTTCAAAGAAAATACCAAAAAAAATCACCACTGGCGCTCATAGGCTCAGATCACATCCATCTTATTACTCTTATTACTCCAGTCAGACTGGGCTCTTTTGGATCACCTACAGCTGCCAAAACGCATCTAGGATGGACACTTCAAGGCCCCATAAGAGACTTTCAATCTCAAAACTTCTCAGTGCCTGTCCAGTGCCTCTTCACATCCTTCAGATCCCCTGAGGATGAATTGCACTCCCAAGTTCCTGTCTGTGCTGTGCTGGGACAGCCCCAAGTTACTGAGCTGCTTCTGCCCCCTGCTGATCCTGCTGGGCCACAGGAGCCTCAAGTCCCCATTCCTGCTGGGCCGCAGCATCCTCAAGTCCCCGTTCCTGCTGGGCCGCAGCATCTTCACCTCAAGTCCCCGCTCCTGCTGGGCTGCAGCAGCCTCCCGGCTGGCCTCCAGCTCTGCTCCACCTATCACGTCGGCCTCCCGGCCACCCCCCAGATCTGCTCCACCTGCCACGTCGGCCTCCCGGCAAGCCTCCAGATCTGCTCCACCTGTCACGTCGGCCTCCCGGCAGGTCTCCAGATCTGTTCTGCCTATCATGTCGGCCTCCCGTCCGGCCTCAAGATCTGCCACGCCTGTCACGTCACTTCCACCACATAGTTGCTTACTCAAACTTTGGACTCATTCAAGTTGGAGCCAGACTACGGCAAAGCCATCAACTGGAATCTGAGTCAATCCATCCAATTGTCCTGGACCCTACTCACAATGTGACCAAATTGATCATTTAGGATTATGATGGAAAACTGTATCACACTGGCTCAGAACGACTCTTTGCTGAAATCAGGCGGAAATTCTGAATCTTGAGAGGATGAGAGGCAGTCCATCGACATCAGCGCAAGTGTGTTTCATGTCAAAAGTGGAGAGGAAAACCAGTCATCCCAAAGACAGCTGATTTGCCTGCTGCTTGTCTCAGGTTACTTAAACATTCCTTCTACTCCACTGGAATAGACTTCTTTGGACCAAACAATGTCAAGATTGGCTGTCGATCTGAGAAGAGGTGGGGTATAATATTCAAATGCCTCACAACACAATGTGTACATCTTGACCTCCTCAATAACATGGATACAGACTCCTCAAAGCGCTTTTTACACTACAGGTCACATTCACCCATTCATACACACATTCATACACTGGTGGCCAAGGTTACCATACAAGATGCCACCTGCTACTCACCTGCTACACTCACACACCAATGGAAGCATCTTCGGGAGCAATTTGGGGTTCAGTATCTTGCTCGAGGATACTTCGACATGCAGACTGGAGGAGCCGGGCATCAAACCGCTGATCTTCTGATTGGTGGACAACCCGCTCTACCCCTGAGCCACAGCCACCCCTTAATTAAGTTAACTAATGATCATTCAGCCCAGTTCAGACCAAAGATTCGCATCAAGATGAGTTGAAACAGGCAACTACTTGCAATGCGCCGTTCTGCAATGTTGTTATAACCCGTGGGTTCACACCAATGCAACTAGATGAGACGGTGTGTTGTCTCTATGCAGAAACACTCTGTACTTCCATTCTGATTTCCAGCTTTTCAGGCTTATTTTGTGGCTGCATATAATTTGTAGCTTCCTAAAATATGAATGAATGAATGAATGAATGAGGATAATGATAGTGACATACTGGCCCCAGTTGTATTTGTAGTAGTAATGAAATCACCAGATGGACTGTATTTATAATCAATGCAACAAAATAATATAAATAACCAGGGCAAATTAATCAGTCAATGAGTGTGTGTGTGTGTGTGTGTGTGTGTGTGTGTGTGTGTGTGTGTGTGTGCGCGCGTGTGTGTGTGTGTGAGGAGGCGTAAGCACATACAGCGAGCAGCAGCAGAAGCTACCCACCGTACGACACCGGCACACCATGAGGATGGAAACAGAGGCGGGTACGGAGCACCTGCCACAGCAAGAGAACCCACCATCTGCAGTCACTTTGACTTGACCAGTGGACTGCACTATAAGCCGATTGGCTGTTGAAACAGGTGATGTGCTTTACATTCTAAAAACAGCTGCCAGCGATTTGACGAGATGAGTTGCAGATGACACACAGCCAGCTTGAGTCAAGCTCAGACCGACCAGTTCACACCACTGCATCTTACAACGATCTACAATAGTTTCTTCTTGTCGCAAATCTTCGGTATGACCTGGGCCTTAGACCTCAACTAGGATCTCCCCTAAATTTATAATGATTAATTAAATCTCTTCTCTCTCTTCTCTGGTGCTTCCTAAACTCTCAAATGTCTTGATCTATTAAATCCTTTTAATTGTTAAACTTCAAAGATGTCGGTCACTGACTCTACCTGACTAACACCATGGGGCGCTTTCATTTAGAAACTGCTCATCGCTGAATCAATTGTGCTCACTCATATTTCTCTTCATTTATTCATTTCTTTGTCTTTCTAGTTCTTTGTTATGTAGTAGTAGTTTAATAAGCATTTCATTTATGAAGAACTTGATCCTGTGATTTGTGTGTGAATAATTATTAAGTCACTGTACTCTAGGCTAAGAACTCATCCAAAGCAGCTCTGCGATTAACTGATTAACTGATCAACTGATCAATTTTTCCCTGTAACATAAACTAACTGTCTCTGCTCGCTTAAAGGGCCAGTGTGTAAAATGGTTTGAAAACAGTGACATCAGTGGTCAAATTCTAGATTGCAGGGCTCACTCGCTCACCCCTCCCGTCGGGTAAATGACGGTGGCCTCGTAGGACCAAAAGCCTTGCGCAGACACAGGTTTTTCAGGAGTAGGTCTATCTAGCGACGAGGTGAATATTTATTTAGAAATCTAAACCATGCTACGAGGTGAATATTTATTTAGAAATCTAAACCATGCTACGATATTGTAATGAATCACTCACGAGCAGGAGACCAGAGTAGCGTTCGGGAAAAGGGCCCGTTTATTTTAGCACTCCAAAAACTCCATACACTCCAAACTTCATACACACATACTCACTTACAGTACCCAGCGGGGCAGCCCTCCCCTCTCTGCTCCACCAATCTCCAGCCCGCACACTGACTGACAGCTTACCACACTCACCACTGCAGTAAATGTTCTGTTATATTGTCAATGTTTTCTGAGTTAATGGCATGTTTGGGATTGAATGAGTATAGGTAGGGGGCGGGGTGCGAGTGTGACGGGGACGAGAGCTGTGTGAGTGCGCTTGCTGGTGTGTGTATGAGCGAGCTGGAGGAGAGAGCAGCAGTGCACGAGCGAGCTGGAGGAGAGAGCAGCAGTGCACAGTTGGAGTTACAGCTAAATTCTTGTTTGTTGGTTTTTTTGGCGTGGTTATGGCCAACAGTAACCTGTACTGTTCAGTAATAAACGGTGGTATTAGCTGTACTGAATCCAATCAGCAGGGTACATAGGAGTAACGTTACTGCTATCCTATTGTCTGTTATTGACATAAGACTAAAATTTTCAGTACGTCCTGCGCTGTGATCTGCGGAGGGATACACCGGTGAGCAGGCACAGACGTAGCCTGTAAACAAAACTCAGCTGTTTATTTAGCCTAGCAATATCTCTGGACTATAGTAGCTGCAATGGACGACTTTGAACGCGATTTTGAAGAGTTTCTTGTAGCGGACACAGATCCAGAGCTGTACCTGTTTGAGCCGGAGCATACAGATGAGGAACTCCATGTGTTGGATGCTGAGCGGTGCTATATCGTTGGGGAGATATATCATCAGGAGGGAAAGCGCCGCAGAGAGTGCATCACAAGGAGTGAATTTGGGTCTTCTTTTCCTCGCAGATGACGGTTCGGGTTCATTCTCTCCTGCTGTGTGGTAAGTGTGGTCCATTCGCAAACTTTAGAACTAAAAAAACTTTTCACTACTCTCTATCGACGAACTACTAACACTCTCTGCTGTTTCCTCCTCCTTCTTCCTTCCTTCTGCTGTCTTCGTTGGTTTATTTATACACGCGAAACGCGTTCTCTGGCTGGCTGGATTGTCTGCTCGGGCTGCCGTACATACATGGCGGCGCAAGATGGCGACCTCTCTAAAGCAAGGCCCTTGCTATATATATATATATATATATATATATCCGCGACATCCGGATATCCGCAATCCGCGGGTGGGTGGGCCAATAAAAATTAACATTGTAATTACTTCAAAGACTTTTATTATTGCAACAGAGCAAACAATATTAGGCTAGAGTAGGGTATTAACGACTCTGATTTTTTTTCAGGTCGACTTATCTGTCAATAAAGTCGAAGTCGAGTCGACAAGTCATTTGATGACGTCATCACATTGACACGGCGGAGGAAAGTGAAGTATCTCCACACATGTGATGTGTGTCTGTCAAGGCCCGAACATACTTGGGTGGAACGTACGCGGAACGGACTCTGCGGAGGTCTGCGCGGACTCAAAGCGGACGTCTGCAAGCCCTGTGCGCGCAAAGCTCAGATTTTACAACCACGCGGACTCCGCTCCGCGCACCAGTGACTGCTTGGCATGTATTTTTAACATCGCGGGGATTTTTCATGGACATTTTTACAGGAAACTACAATGCGGAAGTGCGCTCGACTATGAAAGCCCGAATGACTGGAGTCTTATAGTATGTTCACTTAGGATAAACTATCAGTGTAAGCCAATCAGAGGCAGCGATTGCATTCCATACACAAGCACACAGAGAGAGAGAGAGGGAAAAAACACATGACTTGTCGACTCCTCCCGGGGGGTGTCGACTTGTGCCACTGACGTCAACATGTCGACAAATCGATTTTTCTGTTAATGCCCTAGGCTAGAGTAATTTTTACATTAGAAATGTGACCACATTCGAAATTAGCCTATAATCTTTTAATTGTTTGAGTCAAGAAAATGCGCCTATATGAAAAGCGAATGAGCACGAACGGCTGGACATAATTTAAATGTTAATACAATAACTTAAAGTTTGGGTCTCTAAATTTTAGAAGATAATTACGTTGGGTGGGTGACGGGTGGATGATTGATGAGTGCATGAGGATTCGGGTGCGCTCAAACGCCATCCGCACATCTCTAGTATGTATGTATGTGTATTTTGGTCGTTGCCATCTTGACTTTTTGGAGCCAGAAGTAACTATATTTGTGGGAAAGGGCGAAGGGGTGGATCTGACTGAAAAGTCGAGGACACTATTCGCAGACAGCCTGTCAAAATGGCCTGCCCTTACATAACTAAATAACTTTATGCCTTAATAAAATGAGCAGATGAGTTATATAAAAATACCCTCTCCATACAGTATGGGATGGGATGGTTGTAACATGGGTTAGTTGCAACACTTTAAATTTGTCCAATCAGGAACAAGTTACAAATCATCTGATCCACTCTGTGCATGCTCAGTTTAGTCCTTACTCCACATGTGAGGAAGTAGCACCTTGTGGCAAACACAGCTAATTTTAGAGGGAAAAAACTCATTTTGAGGTAAGAAAGTATTTTTTTCCGCTTCATTTCTTTTTGTAATAGCATTGCCTCCTTTGTACATAAACTCATCAAACTTAAATCATGTTAATTATGTGTTTGTGTAGATATTTTCCATGCAAATTGTTAGTGATAATGTTTTAGTTGTTGGTCTGTAAGACAAGTGAGTTCATGGCTACAACAGTCTGGGTTAGTTGTAACAACATCAGTATGGGTCAAGAAACAAGACAAATCAACTTGCACAAACCAACAACGACCCAGGCTGTCAAAGAAAACATCAGGAAAGAAAAAACAGAAAATGCATAACATCGTGCTACAGGACACAGATTTCTCAGATGATGATGACACTTTTTGCATTGTGTGCATGGAACACTTCAAAAACTCAAAACCAAAAGAAGTTTGGGTTCAGTGTACAGCCTGTTGTCTGTGGGCCCACGAAGCCTGCTCTCCAGGACTGAGGGCCATACATTTGTCACCACTGTGACTCTGATAGTGATAGTGACAAAAATACTTGGCACGCGCACACACACACACACACACACACACACACACACACACACACACACACACACACACACTAATGTTCACTTGTTGATTCTGTTGCATATTTGTGCATTTTGTTGTTTTATAGCTGTGTATAAATGCTAACGTAAGACACACAGAGACAGATGTTCAAGTTTTGAAGCTGGAGCATATTTGCAGAATTTGTTTAGTTTTAATATTATGTTCAAATATTGGTGTAACACATGCGCGCGCACACACACACACACACACACACACACCAATTATGTAAGTGTTAAATACAAAGTTTTCAGTATCTTAAGTTCTTGTCATACCTTCTTTTCATAATGTTACATTTCACCCCATGTTCCATTACAACTAACCCAGACTATGGGGTAGATTGTAACATTTCACTCCTTGTGTTTGAGACTAAACCATGGATTTTCTGTTTGTGTTGCAGAGTCAACAACTACACCATTTAATACCTGACACATGTAACTAGTTTGTATCACATTTTGAATGCACTGGCTTAAAAGAGACCTGAGTTACAGACAGAAATGTCAAAAATGTAACAACCATCCCCGGTCTCCCCTAGTCATGAAGGGGGAAATTAACCATAGAGACCCAAACTGTTTTTTGTACCAGGCTGTAAACATTTTTATTTCTGCTGTAAAGTTAGACATTTTAAAATTGGGGCCTTTTGGCATTGACTAGTGTCTGGAGCCAGCCTCAAGTGGACTTTAAAGGAACTTCAGTTTTTCACACTTCAGTGCTGGCTTCAATTTTCAGCCCTCTGACGCTTGGTCACCTCACATCATCTGTGTCTCGGCCAAAAAGTTGCTGCTAAACTCACCACAAAGACAACAGCCAACTGCCAATTAACGAGTATGTACTGTATCTGCATGAGAGGAAATCATTCTGCATACTATCAGGCAGCAATAGTCAGTATTTGTCATAATAAAGGGAAACCAACAGGACATAGGGGGTATTTTATCATCAGTCCCCAATATCTCATATTAACATATCTATGAATTTGATTTATGTTCTACTACATCAGCCATCCATGTAGCCATAACCCTCTCTGTGCTCACCCATGATGCTGGCCTTGCCCAGGCTGGTGATGGACTCTCCATAGTGCCGTCGGGCCTGGGGCGGGGAGGTGCAGGGACTGGGGATGCTCTCTGAGTCTGAGACAGATGCCGTCTCCTTTGGGGGGTTAAGCAGTGTGGGCCGGATGTGATCATACGGTGTTGGGTTGCTGGTGTTGTACCTGCACATCACATCCACATCAACTTTAGGTCACTGAAGCATGTAGTCTCATTCTGTCTTCAGCTGTGATCTCATGAACCTGGGCATACTGCAGCCTCAATCACAACTGACCTTCCGCTAACCCTTTGTGATGGTCCGACAAGCTGTCTGAGTAAGCATGGAGCCCACACTGTAACTACCTGCACTCCCTGAAGAAATATTATCATATTTGTGGAAAAGTGAATTAGTGATTCCGACAGACAGAGGGGTCTACAAAATGCGCTTTAAGGCTATATCCAGGATGTCAGACTCACTCATCAGCCAAAACAGGTTAAATAGACAAAGTGAACCACCAAATTGCTGGTGATCGTAAAAGTAGACAATGAATATAAAGGCAAACTTTGCCGATATGAACCAGCTGCGTGGCATAACAGTGTATGCAGATGAATGGTGTTTGGCTTCACCCCCATGCTGCTGCCAGTTAAACAACGTTCATCTGCGCACAATGCAATAACACACAGCTGATTCACTATCAGCAAAGTTTCCCTGCTTCTCTTCACTGATTCCTGTACAGATGGGTAGGTCTTTTTTTTCAGTGTTATAATCATTAAAAAACAGAAGCAGCATGTGTAAACATTCAGTAGCTAGCTAACTAACCCTACACTTTTCAGGGTTTGATTCTGATTTTGGAACAGGGAAGAAATGTATATCTTTTACCAACCCCTCCAGGTAATGAATATCATTAATACACATGCCCCAAGCACAACATTTAGCTTGAAATCCACAAAAGCAGCCTGAAAATGAAGGAAATCTGAAAAGATTGCGTGAGAGTCTATGGAGCACTGCTTTGGTGTTGTTGAACCCTTCTTTGTGCTGGCCAGTGCTACGCTATGATTGGCCAGTCTGCATTGGAGCGACGGGACTTAGCAAAGGGTCAGTAAGGTTACTGGTATATCATAGCAGACAGACTGTAACATGATGCTTATTACTATTTCAAGCTTATGATACTGTAATGAACTGTGTTTAACTCTTCATGCTCCTGCTTAACTGTTGAGTATCATTGTTCAGACAGTAGTCCAATTCAGATAAAATGACTGTTGAGTGAAGCACTGAGATTTCCAGAGGTCAGTGAAGTAAACATGTTATTGACAGCTTAGATGCTGTGAAGCCTGTCAGTCATGTCAGCTACCTATGACAATGAGCTGCAGGAGACAGTACACTTGTTGTTGGCTGTTATCTTATAGTAGTAGTATAGTAGTATAGTAGTAGTATAGCGAGCAGCTAGTGCAGAGCTTATGACAGCTATTGCTTTGTTTTGGTGTTGGTTAGGGTCCACAGAAGCCTGTGTTCAGGTCACAGCAACACCTCACCATCTGCTCATCGAAGGACAGTACAATACCATCACTCTTAGTGTAAACTGTTCAGAGGAACAAAATATTTCACAACAGACAGAACAGACAGAAACTGTGGATAATGTGAAACCATCACATCACAGCATACACTGCTGTGAGAAATTCACAGAAGAATTCCTTAATAACCAGCATATTATCTGTCAAATACAACCACTTACCAGTGGATTTGAACAGGCACAATGTTACTGTAGTGCTTTAAGATAAGAGGCTCCAATCTGTACGCCTGAAACAAAAAAAATACAAATGCAAGAGCAGATCAGGGTTTGTCACAACATTACTTCCTCTAATTTTATTTTAACACATTTTATTTAAATGTAATTTTCCAGCTTGTCATCTAGTTTTTAAGTATTTGGTTGTGTAATCGAATACCAACACCACAAACTTGTATCGTTTTGTTTCTGTTTGTTAGCCACCACTAATCACTAAACATCTGGCAACAGGCTGATCAAAATAGTGGGTGATGATTTTGACCTAAGTGGGACAGTGATATATTCAGTTGTGGGTACTGTGGCTCACCACAGGATCTGTGGGGTGGAATATATTGAAGAGGCGTTTGCAGATAGTTGTGGGCAGGATGTGGTCCTGCACATTATTGTTTCCAGGCCGGGTCCCCCGCAACGCCAGGAAAACAGCGAGAGGAGAGCCCATGCAGAAGAAATTTTCTACCTGCAACATAGAGAACAGGCTCAATTCAACAGCAGAGTAAGAGACAGTCACCACTGAAAGGCTGCCAGCCCCTACCTACAAAGCTGCTCATTGGCCAGTTACATAGTACTGTGGTTGCACAGGACCACTGAAAATGAACATGTTGTAGTTTGAATCATGTGGTTTGTAGTTTAAATTAAAATCTTTGTTGTTTGAATCAGAAGGATTGAAGTACAACTCAGAGGGTTTGTCGTTTGAATCAGAGGGTCTGTAGTTTATCTCAGACAGTCCATGCCACCATGAAGTGACACAAACATACAATCAAAAGAATACTCAGTGCCAGTGTAATTACACTGATAGGGGTCCTAGTACACCTGAAACCTCTGCAACACCTGGAAAATTTCATCCCTTAACACTCATGGGGCATAGACTGTCAAACTCTTTTTCACCTACTTCACCTGTAAGTCACATACCAGTCTGTTTAAAACTTAGACTCTGTAATTTTGTCTCCATAGCATCTCATTCAGTAAACTACGACAATCTTATTACTATTACACCCACTACAATCCCATCCCAACCACCCCCTCCCTCAAAAGTTGGTCTGCTGAATGTGAGATCACTGTCAAACAAATCATTTATCTGACAGGATTATATTCTGTCAAATAATCTAGACTGCTTCTTCATCACTGAGTCATGGCTTACCCCTAATGACACATCCCCTTTCACTGAAGCCACTCCCCCAGACGACTCTCACTTTCATCAACCAAGACTACTTGCACGTGGTGGGGTTGCTGATATTTACAGAAAAGGCCTCAAGTGCTCCATTACTTCAATGGCTCCTTTTTCATCTTTTGAATCTTTGGCCTTCGTGATAGATGGCACCCCGCCCGTTTTCAGCCTGCTATACAGACCCCCTAAGCCAAATATCAATTTTATCAGTAAATTTTCTGATCTCCTTTCCCACATCCTTTCCCAGCATTCTCGGTAATTCCAACATCCACATTTGTTGTCCCCTTGATGCCATGACCCATGATTTTATAAATTTACTTGAATGTTTTGGTCCTCATGGTTAAATACCAGCAGACTGTCAAAACTGCAAAGCTCAATACTTCTATGATATTATTAACAAGAACTGTCAAAATCCCTGAGTACTTTATTAGTGTCTTAAACTCTGTCACCTCCTCCAGTTCCTCCTCCTGCTTAGAGGCATCTGTCTTTAAATGTGAAGAATTACTTAACTTTTTTAGAGACGAAATTCTCAATATCAGAACTAGTATTATTCCATCTGTATATAGTTTATCAATCTCCTCTGAGAACACTGTAGCTCTAAATTCCTTTAACTCAATTACTTAACCAGAGCTCCATCATATTGTCTCTTCTATGAAGATCTCCACCTGTTCTCTTCATTATTCCAACTAAACTAAACTCTTCAAGGAAGTATATTTCATACATGCAGTTGTGCAGCCACTTCCTAAAAAGCATAATTTAGATCCCTCAGTCCTAAATAAGTACAGACCTATCTCCAAACTCCCTTTTCTTGCTAAAATACTTGAAAAAGTAGTTTTTTATTAACAATTGTCGCACTTGGTTTAAAACTGCATTTAAAAAAAATATTCCAATCTGGTTTCAGAGTTTTTCACAGAACTGAATCAGCCTTACTAAGAACAACTAATAACCTCCTTCTAGCTGCTGACTCAGGTAACCGTACGCTTGCTCTGAGATCTCAGTGCCGCCTTTGATACAGTGGATCACTCTATTCTCATTCATAGATTAAAGGAATGAGAGGGGTTGTACTTTGATTCAGATGGTTTGTAGTCTGAATAAGAGGGTTTGTTTTCTGAACTGGAGGGTTTGTAGTTTGAATCAGAGGTTTTTTGTTTTTGTCTTTTTTTTGATTGATCTGTTTATTTAAGTGTCAAACACCATAATTGGTGCCCAGCCCTCATGGGCTTATTAGACAATGAACAATAAATAATACATCAAATAATTCCACGATTACATCCATGATAACCACGTGACATACTACATAACATAAAAAAACCTCTGAGAATAGGGACACATACAAATAAAAATAGTTTGTTATACAGGGTACAAAACACTTTGTAGTTTGAATCAGAGGGTCTGTCATTTCAAATAGAGGGTCTGTAGTTTAAATCAAAGGTTGTTGTTTTTTTTATACAGAGGGTTTTGATTTCTCTATATCTCGGACACATGCTGAACATGAAATGTCTGGCAGTAGCAGGTGACAACTGATGACATATACAGTACACTCAAACACTTGCAAACTTTACCTTGAATTTCAAGGCTGGCACAGCACAAGATGAGGTCTGCAGACCATGGAACTGATCCTCCAAGTCCCTCAACCTGAGATGATGGATATTATACAGAGATTACAAGGACTCCAATGCATTGCAGTGACAAGCTTTTTGGGCCGTCTTACACACAATGGGACTTGTTTTCCTAAAACCTTATGCAAGGGCAAATGCAAATGTAAAATAAATCAAACTTCACTAACAGTTAATTCACTTCACTGTTACTTTATTATCCAAAAGTGAAATAAATTTGATCAGAGGTGTTACTCCCCTGCAGCAGACTACTGCAATTATAATGACTATTGGTGGGTGCAATGTACAAGAGAGGCTTAGTAGTAGGAACACATGACCAGCAGGGGGAGTAAGAATAAATATCTGAAATGACCAGTCACATGAGCTCCACTCATCCCCTCTCAGCAGACTGATGAAACGAATGGAGTAGACAGGCTGAGGCCTCTGAGAGACAGGGTAAAAAAAAGTTCAGGACACATTAGTGTTTACACTACAAAATATATATGGTAAAATGCATCCCAGACCATCTCTGCAAGTGGTTTGAGTGATCAGATCACAAGTCTTGGTGGTCGTTTACACTTGTATTTGTTTTTCAATTGTGATTGGATCTCCCAAGATGCATGTTAATACCAGGTATAAGCACGCTCTATAGGCAGGATTTGAATAACTTCTAAGTACTGGTAGGCAATATATAGAATATAATCAATGTATCAATGCTTGTTCCTTGTGGGTTGTGTAAAATGACTATATCGCGAATATTGAGTGGGAAATGTCACATCATTTTAAAACCCTAAGCCTATTTTATAGGCCTCTGCTCGAAAATTGCATATCCATAATGAAATGAATATATCTCTGCAACCACAAGGTCTATTTGAATACTTTTGGTGTCATGGAAAAGGGAGACTCAACACTTGTGAGATTTGTTAAGATGTGTAAATATCAGTATATGTGTTATATGTGAAGAGTAAATGAAGATGGCACACAGCACAAATGAAACATTTTGAGGTTTGCCTAATAAAAAACAAAAAGCATTTTCAGGATGAGTATCCCTTTGGAATGATGCAGCTGCAGCTCTAAACCTCTATCAAATCATAGTACAATATGTGAACATTATCTCTGCAAAGGTTGATTCTGATAAAATGAATAACACTATTATATATATATTATATATATAGGTTTTAGTACAGAAAATTCAGGCGAGCTCTCCAAAATTGCACCATGTTTCCATGTGATTTTTGTCATGTACAATCCTATATCTTTCATTTATTGTTTCTGTAAATCCCTACTGATGTTTAGGATAAACACATACAACTGTCCGTTTCGTTTTTTTCCTGTATTTCCCACTCCAAACTGACCAATACACACCTACTAAATTTGAAACTGAGTTTCTATTCTGACCTTTGGAGGCCCGTATCTCCATGACGGCTGGGCCGATTTGAGTGATTGACACCTTGTTTGATTTGTTTGAGCCAATAGAATAACGCTATACCCACAAAAACTAGATTGACAGCACTGTAAGCCAATCAGAGTCAGCTGAACGCATTGTGGGGCGATGTCGGCTGCTGTGAGTGGTCATTGTTATGCTTCCCCTGGAACCTTTTTTTCAGTCCGGACTCATTTGAATGACGGACCACATCCAGTAAACACGAATGAAGCGTGATTCAATGGCAGAATGCGCTTTTCACGGCAAAAACAACAAGGTAAGAGAGATATTACAAAGAAAAGATTTCTGTTGTTGTTGTTCTTTGGCCTCTAGCTCTCTGATGTTTTGTGGTAGAGTGATTTGGCGCATATGTGTGGAAACAGCGGAGTCTCAGCTTTCATTTGAGATGAATGGTGTGTGTTTTAAATAACGTGTGGTCGAGTTAGAGCCCGAAATATACCAAGTGGGTCGGGATATCAGTGCTGTATGGAGTCGTTGGAGTTAGTTGTTGTTGTTGTTTATTTAGTTGTTGTTTGAGCTGTGTTTGGGGCATGTAAAAAGGGTTTTTACAGCCACGTAGCCCAGGTTCTGCTGTTAAATTTGATGTGCAACATCACTATATTCTTTGTGATCAGTGTATTGTTTCATACTGTGCTTGCAAAGTCACTCTCAAAGTCCCCCAACTGGGGCACTTTCGGGTTAACAAGTTTTAAGTAACCAGCATGAGACTGGCTTTGGCTTTTCAGTTCTCTTGCTCTCACCTGAGGTTTCAAGTTCACAGCAAAAACATCAACACAAAAACAGATGTGGAATCAACTTCCTCACCTGTTCAAGAAAAATAACCCATGTTGTACCTGAGGCGTGTGAGTCTCAGCTGCTCCTGAAGGTGGTGCTCCTCGTCACTTGCCCAGCGGACTTTTGTCTCTTCCGGGTCTGGTGCTTCTTGATGATGAAAGCGCACAGGGTCCCAGCCTGTCATGATGTCGAAGGTGATGACACAGCCCAGCGAGTGAGACACTATGGACACCTTCCCATTTTTCTCAAAGTCTGGATTTCGCGAGCAGAAGAGTGAGTACAGACGATTCAGCTCCAGAGTCAAACCCTTTGTAATCTACATACACACACACAGACACACGACAACAGCACACATATACAAAGTTGTGAGGTGTTTGTCTTTGTCACTATTTTACAGTGTGTCAATAACATTTGGTTAAATTTGATCCCTTTGGGGGGGCGGTGAAACAGGTTTGTTTTAATGGACAGAAGAGTGATTTGCAGTTAGTTAAAACACTGGTAAGACTCTGCATTTCCTCCATCAGCTTCTGTTTCCATGGTAACAGACTCTTTCTACCTGTAAAAACTGTCCACGAGTGTCGAGTGTTCACATCTCTAACTTTAACCTCTCTCTGATTGGCTAAAAGTCTGGCTGAGCAGTCAGCCAGGGACATCTACCCAAATATGGAAAAAGAAGAGGAAGAGAGGTCAAACTAAACAAGACAAACGGGAAACAGAATTCTTTCAAAGAAAAGAGGGGACAATAAAAATATTCAACTCACTGATGGAGAAAAGAAGAAGATGAAACTGGAATGGGGGGTTAAAAGAGATGTTTCATCCTTCAGAGTCTTGATTAATCATCAATTCTTTAACACTCAGACCAAAATTTAGTCCAATCATGCCATGTTGGATTAAAGTACTTTAGCTTTGATTTAGTTGTGCCTGAGGGACGTTGATTCAGCCTCCTGGGACTAATGCTCCAGAACTGCCAGCAGCAAAGTGCGGAAACACAGCCGTGAAGAGAGGAGACAGAACGAGGCTAAACTCCAGGCTGGGTATGTTCCTTAAAGGGAACTATAAAGCTGTAGTGCAGGATACTCTCAGCCTCACCTCATCTCTGTACAGAGGGCTGGTGTAGTACATGATGTCCATGGCGCTGCTGTTCAGCATGTCTCTGAGACCTCGCACTTTGTCTGGGGTGATGGAGTCCACCGTGTCTGCAGAGAGAACATACAAATATATCCAACACAACTGTTAAACACTGCCAGAGAAAAATCTCTTATTTTTAATTGTTTCATATTCTAGTAAAAAAACCTGTGATTCTGGACCAAGATACAGTAAATAAATATTAAAAGACGTACATTCTCCCAAGCTTCCGGTCAACAGTTTTAGCAGTTAGCACAAAGTTAAACTGTTGCCGCTGTGCCTTTACACATGATAATTCATTCACTTTGAGCTGGACACAAACTAACAGCTCTCAAGTTGATAAATTAATATTAGTAGTGAGTCACAGTGGTGCTCCATGGTTGCAAAATACAACTAGATAGTAGCACTATGGAGCCCTGCAGATACAGAACACACACACTATGCCTGCTTATGCTATCATTAAACTCATTAAGTTAAAGGGCTCTAGTTTCGCAGACCGGGCGAAACTGGGTGTGGCCAGGCGGATTTTGCAAGTTTGGCACACCGTGCGCGCTGGCGCAGCTACTCCTCTTTCCCACCTCCGTCCCTCCTACCTGCGCAAGTCGGAAAGAGGGAGGAGAGAAGGCGTGGAGTGGGTTTTACACAGCCCATTCACATGAGAGTTTACTCAATTCGCCATGGCGGAGGAGATCAGCAGTGTCAGACGGCCAAACTTCTCCCAGGAGGAAACTGATGTTTTGGCCCGGGAGGTCCAAGCTTGCAGTGTCCAAATATACGGAACTGCAAGCAGACCTCCACGGGCTGATGATGCAAAGGTAGCCTGGGAGGAGGTCACCACAATTGTAAATCAATGTTGCCTGGATACACTGAGAACCGTTGCCCAGTGCAAAAAAATTGTTCAATGATGTTAGAAGAAGGGCCAAACAAAAGCTCTCTGAGCACAGGAGGCAGACAGGGGCAACAGGGGGTGGCCCCTCCACCAGTGTGCCCCTCAGCTCAGCGGAGGACATTGCATCCTCCACGCTGTCCTCTGTCAGCATTGAGGACTTTGGTGGGATAGAGGTTGGGACAGGTAAGACAAACATATTTCTCAACAAAGAAAGATATTTGGTGACATGTTTAAACCCGGTGCAACAAATGAGTCGTGTGCACAGATCACAAATACCACGCGCAACAAGGATGAAATCAGGGGGGTTCAGGATGCTGGAGAGGGAGCTGGGCTCTCTAACCTCCCGGGTCCAGGGGTCAGAGGCCCAGCTCCAAGGAGTGGAAGACCGGCTCCGGGGCATGAGTGACAGGCTGGTCCCGCTGGCCTCGATAGACGGCAGCCTGCGTCGGCAGGGTACGGCCACGGTCCCCGCACCCAGGTGGCCATTAAGGCCACGCACGCGTGGAGGTGTCGCTAACCAGAGGGGGGGTGTCAATAAATAAAATAAATTGAATAAATCAATCAATCAATCAATCAATCAATCAATCAATCAATTTTATTGATAAAGCCCAATATCACAAATCACAATTTGCCTCACAGGGCTTTACAGCATACGACATCCCTCTGTCCTTTGGACCCTCACAGCGGATAAGGAAAAACTCCCCAAAAAAACCCCTTTAACAGGGGAAAAAAA
>NC_065517.1:1880562-1899736 GCF_006386435.1 Epinephelus moara | reverse complement strand
CTGAAATTCCTCAAATAAATTATTATCATGGAGAAAATCACACAGCTGGTCTGTGACTACTTTCTCAAGGATCTTTGAAAGAAAGGGAAGATTAGATATTGGTCTATAGTTGGCTAACACCTCTGGATCCAGGGTGGGCTTTTTTAGGAGAGGTTTAATTACAGCTACCTTAAAAGACTGTGGTACATAGCATGTTAATAAGGATATATTGATCATATCTAATATATGAGTGTTAACTGAAGGTAAGACCTTAAGTAATTGGGGAGAAGCAATCTAAATATATATTAGGTCTTACAGCTGTGTTTGAGGTTAGATAGGTACTATCTGAGAACAGGAGGTCATGAATTTTGCCTCTAATAGTTAGAATTTTGTCATTAAAAGCTCATAAAATCATTACTGCTAAGGGCTAAAGGAATACAAGGCTCAACAGAGCTCTGACTCTCAGTCAGCCTGGCTACAGTGCTGAAAAGAAACCTGGGGTTGTTCTTGTTTTCTTCTGTTAGTGCTGAGTAATAGTTTGCTCTGGCATTGCGGAGGCCCCTCTTATACGTTTTGAGACTGCCCAGATTATACGAGATTCTTCCAGTTTGGTTAAATGTTGAAATAATTTGTTTTGGGTGATTTGTTGTAGCCTATATTTAATGTGATTGAGTAAATTTACACCATAAATGTGTGAATGGATGTACAGGGAAATACTCACATTTAAGGACAAAGCTGTGCAGTCAGGTGGTCTCTCCTCTCCCGTGCGCCCTGATGCTCTTCCTGCTGATTCGGCACATGCAGTTCAGACTCTCTCTGTCGTAAGTCCTGTAATGTCTCCTCCTTGAGGTCAAAGTGGCATCCACAGTGTGTAGTTATGTTGTGTATAACGCAACATGCCACGAAGAATGCACAGACTTTCCGGGGGCTGTATGTTAATGAACCACCTGAACGGTCAACACATCCGAAACGCATTTTGATCTGGCCAAAAGTGCATTCGATGAGTGACCGAGCACTACTGAAAACACTGTTAAAACCATGCTGCCTTCTTGTTGTGGGTGTAATGTACGGCGTTATCAGCCACGTTTTCAGTGGATAGCCGTTGTCACCTAGCAGCCACCAATCCAGAGGGGGTCCCCCTGAAAGGCTATAGGGATGACAGAATTCGCCAGGATGAACGAGTCATGAGCGGACCCATAAAAATTAGCATACACGTGTCACCAGGCAATTCGAGTCACAAATCACCTGGGGCCTCATTTATAAAGCTTGCTTACACACAAAACGGGGCTTGAAAGTGGCGTACGCCACTTCCCACGCAAAGGTTGTGATTTATAAAAATAAACTTGGCGAGAGAATGTGCGCACTGGTACGTCAACTTTGATCCTTGCACACAGACATTTTGGAGACGGGGGAAACTGGCGGCACAGATGGTGAGGTGGTGAATTGAAGCCAGATTCATCTCATACATTTAATGTCATCACATATCAGACTTATAGACCCGCCTAATTATAAACACCCAAGTTTGCAGTGTTATAGATGTGTTCCTTTAGTGAGCCATTAGGCCTACTACTGTATGCACAATGTCCATATATCATACTTCCATCTTCAAATGATATAGAGCGGTGGATAGCACTGATGGATTAGTATTAAATGTGACAAGGTGTGTAACAATCAGTCTAATTGCTGAGTAAGCATATAAATAGAGCGGTGACACTCGTGCGTAATGCTGCCCAATGGATGCGCTGGCACTGCTGGAAGATCATGCAAATGGTAGGATCAGGATGGAGAGAGTCTTTAGGGACCACGAAGATTTCCTGGCCCATGATGATGACTGGCTAATAAGCCAATTTAGATTCCCTAGAGCAGTGTCTCTTGGATCTATGTGCTGAACTGGGCACAGTGTTAGACAGACCCACCCGCCGGAACCGGGCCATCCCGGTGCATATACAGGTGCTGACCTCTCTGGGGTTTCTGGCAACCAGCTCTTTCCAGCGGGAATTAGTGGACAGGTATGTGTTTGATATGATTAACAATATATAATGTTACATTTTCTGTCTAAAGCCCCTTTGGGTATAATACAGTTAAATTCTGTCCTTAGGTCTGGGATATCACAGCCATCCCTGAGCACAATAATGCCAGCCATTTTGGATGGCATTATAAACGTGACCAGTCGATACATCAGGTTTCCTTACACTGTGGGTGAACAGGCCAACATTAAAATGCAATTTGCAGCAATGTCAGGTTTCCCAAATGTAATCAGCGCAATTGACTGCACTCACGTTGCTATAAGGGCTCCGAGTGAAAATGAATTTGTCTATGTGAACCGAAAAAATGTGCATACAATCAATGTACAAGTTATTTGTACCTCAAACATGGTTTTGACAAATTTAGTCGCACGGTGGCCTGGCTCCACACATGACTCATTCATCCTGACGCACAGCAGCGTAGGGAACAGACTGCAGGCAGGCGCTGCGCGTGATGGCTGGCTCCATACATCATCAAGTACATAAATACCATTGTAGAAATTCTAACCATTAAAGCCTGATTTATAATTACTCTTCTGTTATACCTTGCAGGTGACAGTGGCTACCCCCTAAGGTGCTGGCTCCTCACACCTTTCATCAACCCACAGAGCGCAGAGGAGGTGCGCTTTAATGTGGCCCACTCTCGTGCGCGCTCTATTGTGGAGCGAGCCATCGGCCTCCTCAAAAATCGGTGGAGGTGTTTAGATGCCTCAGGGGGCAGACTGCTCTATCACCCTACAAAGGTGTGTAAAATTATTAGGGCTTGTGGAGTTCTGCACAACGTTGCAATGAGGGACGCCATTCCCCTCCCGCCTGGCCTCCCTCCCCCACACCATGAGGACCCCGACCCACAACCACCTCCCCGACATGAGGAGTTTCAACAGGGAGCAAGGCTCCGTGAAGGTGTCTTGCGGTGTTTGCAATAAGACAGCAAGTATGTTTCATTTTTTAACAAGATCTTTAATGGAGCTGGCAATGTCAGACATAACATCACACGTTACTCATCACTGCACGTATTTGTTGGAGTTCGTCTCTAATTTCATTTACTGCACTGATGGTGTCCCTTTGTGTTTGCAGGACAGTGTCGGTCAGGACCCGGCCACCTCCAGGTGCGCCATGCGCTCGGGCCACTTTGGTGCTGGGCGCACTGGTGCTGGGGACAGCCAGGCCTTCAGCCACGGTGCCAGGACACGCCGTGCCCGGAACCTCCTCGTCACCCACTGCTTCCAACTCTAGAGTGACTGAGGACACAACACGTAAGTCCACTGCCTTTTCAGAAGTCTCTGTTAAAATATTTAATTTATACATTTAATAAACAGATTAAACTGTACTTTACCGGTCTCCTCTGTGGTCTCTGCCAAATCTGTGTCTCCTTCCTTCTCCGACACTATGCCACACACGCTGGCCGTCCCAAGGATGGAGGCGATTTTGGTGTCCAGCGGTGTGGGCTCGGGTGTGCCCTTGCCCCCACCTGTAGCAGACACGCTGTGACGGTGCCATGCCACTCTCCTCTTGGCTTCCACCTTCAGATCCAACCACTTCTTTTTCACCTCTGCCACAGATCGCTCTGTGGCACTCACACTATTTACAGCGGTGACGACGTGCTGCCACTCACTCATTTTTCTTTTATTAGTGATGCCACTACTGTGACCACCAAATAAAATAATTTTTCTGGCCTCCACCTCACCCACAAGCACATCTATTTTGGTCTCCGTGAAATTTCTCTTCCTTGTTTTCTCTGCCATGATTGAGTGTAAAATGCCATTGATCAGCAGGCTTATTTATATGCAAAAACATTCATGAGGTACTTTGCATTGACCATTCATGGAAAAATGTGGGTGTGTAGAGGGCGGGATGTGAGGTGAATCCACCTGTGCAATCTTCCAGGTGGACTGTGATTTATAAAGGGAAAAGTGCTTGCAGGTGTGAAGTAGGCACGGTTTTATAAATCAGATTATTTTTTGGCGCACGCCATTTTCAGCTTTTGGGCGCGCGTCAACTTTTAGTATGAATCCTAAGCACTCTTTTATAAATGAGGCCCCTGGATATTAATGGAGTGTACTCCCTTACGGTTCACATAAGTGATGGCTTGGGTATCTGGGGCGCGCAACTGTACACGTGTGCAGTCGATTGCTCCCAGTACCCCAGGGAATCCACATTTCAACAAGAAACCTTGCTTCGTTTCCAGCTGGCTCTCAGGTGTGGATGGAAAAATTATGTGCTCATTTGCATGTCGGACTAGACTAGACGTCACTGCATGTATAGCCGAACTGACAGCTCTCTGACTGATCCCCGCCACCGTGGCCACGGTGTGCTGGAAAGACCCAGTGGCGAAGAAGGTCAGAGCCACCGTCACCTTTACAGCAACAGGGAGAGCACAGGTGCCACCAGGGTGCGCATCAGAGGCCACGATGCGCGTCACCACTTGGACCACCTCGCGGGGTACATGTAATTTGTTCCTGTGTAATGACAAAAGAGTACGACATGAAATGACAATTACATTGGACACGGCGGTATTCCAGTCATTATTCGTGTGGCCCACCTGCATTCCAGCTCTGTCATGCCCAAATAGGATGTCCTTTGACGGTAAACCCTCTCAGCGTAAGTCCTCCTCCTCACAATAATGTACTCCATCTTCGTAGATCCCGTTAAGCAAGAACATTTTAACATTTGTATAGACAATCACATG
Source organism: Epinephelus moara (assembly GCF_006386435.1). Lineage (NCBI taxonomy): Eukaryota > Metazoa > Chordata > Actinopteri > Perciformes > Serranidae > Epinephelus > Epinephelus moara. The sequence continues at coordinate 1,895,044 of NC_065517.1, read as the reverse complement.
AAGCATGTAAACCCTTAAGACACCTAGCATAACTTACAATTTGTTGACAGCATTTCTCTCGTGCTCGTGCTCGTGCTCGTGCACGTGCGCGTGCGCTCTCTCCTCCTCTCTCGCAGTCTCACTCTGTTTCTTTTCTTTTGACTTTTCTAAGATGACAGAAGCTGAATATATATTCCCTATCTGATGCTGTGGCTGTTTGTGGTTGGCTGAGAGGGATGTGAACTCATTAGTTTGCAGCTGTGTTAATCAAATCAAGTTGGGTTTCCATTACGCATGCCAAATGTGCCAAACGGTGCCAATCCCCTTTGATCTGACATCACATGTGACGGGACAGTCGATATAAAGATACATTTATGTGCTGATTGCAGATAGTTGCATTGAATAGTGTTTTTTTGGGTATTTATTGCATTATTAATGTGCCTGATATTCTGGAAACCTGCCTGTGAGGTTTTGGTGACGTGTGCGCACTGTCCGCCGGTCAGTCAAACTTCGGCTTACACCGGCTGCGCTCCACCTACGTTGACAGTAGACCTGGTTTCAGCTGGTGAGCTTTTAGCGCACCTTCGGCGAAGCCTTTTGGCACGAAACTGTCACAGCGCCAAGCTGGATCCGTCGACACCTCCCCCTGCTGCGGCGCCACACCCATCTCAGCGCACCTTGGTCTGCATAACTACCAAACTGAGCATGCCTCGGGTTGCGCTGCTTGAAAGTAGCTCCACGCAGGGTTCGCCACCCTGCGCCGCACCGGGAAACTAGAGCCCTAACTGTTACCATGGCACTATTAAACGTGAGGATTTATTTACTGTAAGCTGGAAACAAATTAACAGCTCTCCAGTCCATATATTAATATTGTTTGCAAGTCACAGTGGTGCTCCTTGCAAAACGTGAAGCCCTGCATATACAAAAACATATGCCTCACCTGCTCACACTATTGCTCACGAGAAAGGGATCTGGATGAGCAGAGGAGTGTGTGTTACATCTATTGTGTCTACATCTATGAGAGGGAGAGAGCCATAGGAGAGAGCAAGAGAACCAAACCACTGAAGTGAGTCCCATACCAGTGGCTTAAAAAAACGACGTACCAATTTATGCTTGATGTTTGGTATATATTCATTTTATACATCCCACATGGAACAAGCCACGATACATCGAGTATGTTCAATATTTTGCCCACCCCTACTGAGGGGGTATCACAAAAAACTAATGACCACATTTTGGTGAGATCAGATGTGTATATTCATTGTCCCCAGATGATGAATCAGTGTTTTGGTGATGAACCAAACTCTTTCCAGTTTGGGATATCCACAAGACAAAATATCATCCACATATTTTATTATCTAACTATAACATTTTCTGTGTAAATTCATGCTCCCAAGAAGATAAACTCTTTTCATTTTGATAATCCAATGAACTTTTATCAAGTACCACTTAGGTCAAAATAACATTTTCAGCCCAGCTGTTTGGACGACTCTACAAATAGGCTCATTGGCAATTTCTTGTGCATTCCCTACAACACTTTCGTATTGAACACTGCATCATCAAATATTTATCAGTCCTTTAGTTTCAACTTCACTATAATCATTTCCTCTCAGCTGTCATGGCTTGCTTTCTTTGTCTATGCCAAGCCATCAGCGATAACCGCTGTTTGCACTGTTACAACACCGCAGGTAGACTCCTACAGGTACCTGGGCATCCACATGGATAAAAAACTGGTGAGGAAGGTCCATGTGGAGGATGTCTGCTCGAAGGTGCAAGAGTGTGACCAAGAGGGTGCAGCTTCTGTTCAGCCATGCAATGGTGGAGAGCATGGACATCGTTAGACCTGTGCATTCCCAGATCTTTTGGGCTCTGCCCTGGATCTTTTAAGCCTCCGTTTTTGTTTTTGTTTGTTTTTTTTACTAATAAAGCACCTTGTTTCCAACTTAAAGTCCACGGCACGACACGGGAGCACAACAGACAGCAGAACAGCAGCGCAGCACACACAACACACTCACTGTCACACCAGCTTACATGGCATATGCCCATATATGCCATATGACTCTTGAGCTACCCTGAAACTAAAAGACTTTCACTACTACACATTTGCAGCAGCAGACAAGTCACTGACTAGCCTCACGTATCATCAACTTGTGTGTGACTGTGAGAAGTAAACTTACCTGCCAAGGAAAACATCACCGTAGGCCCTTCATCCGTCATTCCCGAGCAGTGGTAGGCTACTAGCTGGCAGGAGCAGCTCCTCTCTCTTTTCGCCTGTTCCGTTTGGCTACATTGCAGTCACTTGACATCGGGTAGGTGTACAGTATGTGTTTATTATTCTTGCCAGCTGTGGTAATTAAAATCGGAATGTGTCTGTGTGTGTGTATACCTTTTGCTGGGTAGCGTATAGGCTATTGGTTGACTAGGGTTGTGTTTTCGGCCTGGTCATTATTAAGTCATCGCGTCTGCAGTGCAGTGACATTTCGGATGGTCCAATGGGTTGTGTTGTTTTTGCTGCTGACAAGATTGTTGGTAAACAGACTCATTACAGTGAGTGTTGAAAGTTGCATTTGCTGCTTTCTTAGCCTATATGATGCGGTGCGTATAGGTCTTACCGTTTTTTTAACATAATATGAGCGAGACTAAGCTGTAACATTAGGCACGCCTAAGCCGAGCCCCCTCCTCCACTACAGTTTTCAGAGGTTTTCTTTACAGGAGTCAGGTAGGAGATGAGTGCTTATCAAAATTATTTGTCAGAATACTGTTGTGTAAAATTAGCCTTAACTACAAAGTATGATTAAGTATTAATCAGCAGGTACTCATCCACATATTTTAATTAGATATGGAATATATGCTTGAATCAATGTACTCATTCACACATCTAGTCATGTATTGAATGTATATCACTGTGATTAAATATTTTTAAAAAATAGAGTAGGATTAGGCCTAAACATATTGGAAGGAGAAGTTAGATGCATCTGTTTCACCGTTATGCAGTACACCATTATGTAAGGGGTCATGGCTGGGCCAACCTGGACACCAGTATGTACGGAGGGATAAGGAGTGATGTTCCAACATGCCTGGGTAATACACCATTAGGTTCTGGTCAAAGTGGGAAGGACAAGGAAAAAGAGGTGGAGGTTCACTGGAATCTGCACCTGCATAAAAGGCAGAGCACAGAGAGTGAGTCTCCAGTCTAGTTTCGGAGCCTGACTCATGAGTTAAGAATAACTTCATTCATCCCCAAGGGGAAATTCAATTATCTGTCAGCTCATCTATTATATGTCAAAGAATTATAAAGCCTGATGGCTGTTGGTATATAGGATCTTCTGTATCTCTCTGTCCTGCATCAAAGAGAGAGGAGCCGTCCACCACAGTTTTTTTGGTCCATCAAGGTGTTGTGGAGTGGATGATCTGGGTTGTTCATGATGGCCTCGAACATCTTCAGTGTGCATCTCTCCACCACCTCCTCCAGTGTGTCCAACCTGACTCCAATCACAGAGCCAGCTCTTTTGACTAGTTTGTCCAGCTGCCTTTCATCTTTGTGTCTAATGCTTCCTCCCCAGCAGACTGCAGCTTAAAACAATACACTTGCCACATCAGACTGATAAAACATCTGCAGCATCTTACTACAGATGTTGAGAGATCTAATGGCCTATTTCCACCAGATGCGTGTTGGTTGCGTCTGCGCTCCGGCACGGCAGTGGAGCCGATAGGATTCAATTCTAGTCAATGTGTGTGTTTCCACCGGCTGCAGCTGTGCTGCATTCTGGCTCCGTCTCAGCTGCGGCACTCCAGAGCCCTCCGCAACAGATACGCAGGACTTCTATTTTTGACGGATGGCGGAGCACGCAGTGGATAACCAGCGCTGCCGTTCCTCAACGGACACGCATCCAGTGGAAATCCGGCATAAGCTTCCTCAAGAAATTGTCACTGCCCCAGTTCTGCCCCTTTTTGTAGAGAGCGTCTATGTTTAGAGACCAGTCCAACTTATTATCCAGGTGTACACCTACATACTTATAGCTTGGCACCACCTCGATGTCCACCCCACAGGTATTCACTGGCTGAAGAGGGGGCTTGGACCTGTGGAAATCTATGATAATTTCTTTGGTCTTTGAGGTGTTCAGGAGGAGACAGTTCTTGTGACTCCAATCACTGAAGGCTTTCATCAGGTCCCTATATTCAGACTCCTGCCCATTCCTGATACACGCCACAATAGCAGTGTCGTCCGAGTATTTCTGGATGTGGCAGGACTCAGAGTTGTATTTGAAGTCCGCCGCGTACAGTGTGAACAGGAATGGAGTCAGGACAGTCCCTTGTGGAGGCCCCGTGCTGCTCATTAATGTCCCAGAAACACAGTTCCCCAACCTGACATACTGTGGCCTGCCTGTCAGGTAATCTGTGATCCAGGAGATAAAGGAAGGATCCACTGCTATCTCTGTGAGCTTGTCTTTGAGTATGTTGGGTTGGATGGTGTTGAATGCGCTTGAAAAATCAAAGAACATGATTCTCACATAAGCACCAGGTTCCTCCAGATGAGCTAGGGCACGGTGAAACATGTAGAGGACAGCATCGTTCACTCAAATGTGTTGTTTGTATGCAAACTGCAGGGGGTCGCGTTTGTCTTTGACCTCAAGTCTCAGTAGGCGTAGAATCAGCCGCTCCAAGGTCTTCATGATGTGCAAAGTGAGGGCTACAGGTCTGAAGTCATTAAGTTCAGCTGGACATTTAATTTTTGGTACCGGCACAACACAGGAAGTCTCCCACAGTGCCGGCACCTGCCCCAACTGTAGACTGAGGTTGAAGATCTTGTGGAGAGGTTGACACAGTTGGGCAGCACAGTCTTTGAGGAGCCTTGGACACACACCATCTGGGCCAGCAGCCTTCCCAGAGCAAAGTCTTCCCAGCTCCACATTGCCACATTGGTGCACAAGTTGTGGAGGTGGAGGTGATGGAGGAGGAGGAGGAGGAGGAGGAGGAGGAGGAGGAGAAGCAGCATTGGAAGTGGGAGTGGCTGCCGTATTGAATCTATTGAAGAACTGATTGAGTTCATCAGCTCTTTCTGTATCACCCACCACTGGCTGTCTTTTCTTACTGTTGTAACCAGAGATGGTGTTGACTCCTCTCCACATTTCACGGATGTTGCTGTGTTGTAGATTCCTTTCCAGTTTCTTTTTGTATTCCACCTTTGCCTTCTTAAGTCTCTTCTTAAACTCATGTTGCACTTGTTTGAGCCGTGCTTTGTCATAATCTCTAAAAGCTGCCTTCTTCTCATTGAGGATTGCCTTTATGTCACTGGTAATCCAAGGTTTGTTATTGTGGAAACAGTGTACAGTCTTTGTAGGTATGACTGTGTCTCTACAAAAGGTGATTTAATTGTACGTGTTGTTGCTTGTGAACACATTAAACTCTGTTGCACCTGATTCTAAGTGTCTCCAGTGACTTTCTGAGTACTGTTTTTTTGATTCCAAGATACATTTTTGGGAAAAAGACGAGTTCAAACAAAGGTGTTGAGGGCGAGGTCCGGAGTCTTCTGGCCCAGCTTCAGACATCGATTTTTACCTCTTCAAGTGGCGAACCAGCCAGGAGGGTGAGGGAGTCATCCCTGAGTCTGGCGGCACTGGACTGTGCACCAGACATACAGGTGGCCACCAAATAAGGTAAGCAGAGCCTTTTTTCTGCCTAAACCAGGTGTGTCTGGGGTGCAGTGCCGGGGGCCGCCCAGGTCAAAGGTATTTGACAACTTCCTCTCTTAAAGAACCTAGTTAAATGAAATTACTAGATGATAATTGCTTAAAAATTTAATGAGACACTGAGACATGACTAACGTCACTGGAGACAGCTGAGTCTAGTGCAACATATGTGACCATGGTGCGGAAAGAGTGAATGAGTGTGTGTTGAATGTGGTCTGTAACAATTTGAGATATTATGGGATATGTTTGGGGTCATTATTAAGAGTAACCAAAATAGGCATCATTTTTTATTTTTTATTTTTTTTATTTTATATACTTTATTAATCCCCGAGGGGAAATTCAGTTTTTCACTCTGTCTGTCAATTACACACAGGTCCGAACACACACATGCACAAACTGGACCTATACATGCACTAAGTGGAGAGATGTCAGAGTGGGCAGCCCATGACAGGCGTTCCGAGCGGTTGGAGGGTTCGGTGCCTTGCTCAGGGGCACCTCAGCAGTGCCCAGGAGGTGAACTGGCACTTCTCCAGCTACCAGTCCACGCTCCATATTTTGGTCCGGAGTGAGACGATAAAAATAATCAGGGGATTTCTGTAACTTTGAATAAAGGTCAAGATAATTCATAAAAAGCTTCTGTGGATACCATTGTTAGTCTCATGGCGCCTCAGCACAGAGAGCTGGGGTGTTCCACTAGGGGAACAGGTCCACACGGGCAGAACGCTGATAGATGAATTAAAGGAAAAAGTCGTTAAGGGGCCTATGGGACGACGACTAACGAGATAAAGAAAAGTCGCTAAGAGGCCTACGGGTTGGCGACCGTAAAGATAAAAAAGAATCGCCAAGGGGCCTATGGGACAGAGATCTAAGTAAAATACAGAGTTGAGGCGCGCATCACTAAGGGGCCTGCGGGACGGCGACAATGATCGATTAAAGTGGATGTAGGAGCCATTATTTGTCTGCTTATTTTCAGTCTGTCTGTTTGTTTATTTTCAAGTTGTCACTGGGTGGCAGTGCAGATTAGGGTGGTGGTTTGGGTCCACGTCATGATGGGTGCAATTAGTATATAGGCTCAGGTGTACTGGGCGGCCATTTTATGCATGGGTGACGGGGAGACTACACGGTTTTTACCGCTCCCTAAGACACCACTTTGTACCAGCCAGAACCATCACAATTAGTCAGATCACTCCATAAAACTTTTTGCCATGATGTAAACCTGCTCTGAATGTGACGGTAATAAATGGGAACCTCACCCGACCGTGGACGTCGCTGTGGACATTCATTCATTCCTCCATTCATTCATTCAATCATCCAGTTAAGCGCATTAAAAACAAGTCCCATCCCGCACCCAGCCGAGTGGCTAATTGGTTGCCAGGATAGTCGCTACACAAGTAAAAACCTCTGATCTCACCTGGACAATTGGAGCATTTGGAAACACGGATCGCAGCGCTGCTAAACTCATCTGTCTCCCTGGCTGGTAATTGTTCATTAATCTTCATCCATCAAAAAGTAGGAAAAGTTCCTGTCATCAGAAACACGCTCCGGGAGGTCCCTGGTTCGTAGGATAAGTCTGTCTGGATGTAATTGGATCATTGATTGGAAACGGTGAAGCGCTGTATGCGGCAGTGGGCTGCTTTGAACATGATGTCCTGCATTAATGTCCAGATTTGATTGTGACAGCTATCTATGAATTCATGCAAAGTGGTGTAAGAATGTGGCATTGTTTAACTGGTGATGCGAGTGTGTTGTTTGGACAAACTGGAGGTGCGCACGCTCTGCCCAGCTGTCAACAAAGCGCAACATTGATCCCTGTGAAACCACTTCTCAAGCAGTAATACACATCTGTTGAAATGAGTGATTTGCACCGTGATACTGATGAAGATGACCCTAAGGAAATGCAATGTGATGATGTGGAAAAAAGAATAAGAAAGCCTACTGTTAAAGGACTCATGATGATGATTGAAAGACTTCAAAAGGAAAGGAATGTGAAGTTTAAAGAAGCAAGCAAACTAAAAGCACAAATCACTGCTCTCTTGGCTTCCAAAGAAAATGCCTCTGTTGTTCAACAAAACCTAAAAAGATTCAAAACACTGTGTCAAAAGGCCTCTGAACTCCACAACACGTTGCTCACTGAGTTTTCTCTCCCAGAGGAGGAGCAGAGAAAACAGGAAACATGGTTTCACACAAAAAGGTCCTGCAATGATGTGTTTGTCAAAGAGATATCAACATGGTTGAAGGAAAATGGAGCTGATTGTGATGAAAATGCAATTGATGAGAATGCTGCTGTTGCTAATTGTGATGAAAATGCAAGTGGTGATGAAAAGGCTGCTGTGGCTAATTGTGGTGGAAACGAAAATGAACATGCTGGTGGCGATGAAAATGCAAAAAGTGAGTGCAATGATGACATCAATCCTGGGGACAGTGTGTCTAATGTGTCAAGCAAAAGGTCAAGAAAAAGCCACTCTCACAGATCATATGCTTCCAGTGTTTCATCTGCACATTTAAAGGCAAAGGCAGAGAAAGTGGCTTTAAAGGAGAAAGCTGCCGCTCTGCAAAGGAGACATGATTTGGAGGAACAAGAGGAAAAACTCAGACAAGAAAAAAAATCAAACTGAAGAAAAAAAGGAGCAACTGGAGCTTGATGCACAAATAGCCATTGCTGCTGCAAGACTTTCTGTGCTGGAAGGAAGTGATGTTGGCAGTTAATCGGATGGCATGAATTCTTATGTGAGCAAAGGACTTAAAGTGCCAAAACATGAATTCAACCTAAGGGCAAATGAATTTGTGCTGAAAGGAAACACCGCAGCTCTGGATCAAGGCACAACTGTGCCACCTGTTCTCCCAGTACGTGATGTGTGACCTAAAGTTAACATACAAACACGCCTACAGGACCAAGTAGGGGCGTCACTAACAAAGGACATGACTTTCAGGTCACAGTTGCAACCAAACACTGGAATGTCTCACACAATTGCCCGACAGCATCAGTCTCAAAATGTCTTCACAGCTTCAACAGCTGCACCTCTCAGGCCGGTAATTACACAGGAACAACACATGTACAAGCATCAACCTGCACAGAATGGAGCATCAGTGTGAAATACAGTGGACCAGGATGCTATTTGTGGAATCATGCAGAGGCAGAATGAAATCACCAACATGCTCGTGAAACAACAACTGTCAGCTACCTTGACACAAAGAGACATAATCATATTTGATGGTGACCCATTGCAGTTTGTCTCCTTTATGAGAACCTTTGAACATTGCATTGAAGAGAGAACCAGCAGTTATCAAGACTGTTTGTATTTCTTGGAACAATACACCAGGGGGAAGCCCAGGGAGCTGGTGCGAAGCTACCTTCACATGACACCGCAACAAGGGTATCAAACAGCAAAATGTCTTTTAAAGGAAAATTTCGGCAACAAACACCGGATAGCAACGGTGTATATGAACAAAGCATTTGGATGGCCTGTCATTAAAGCAGAGGATGTTCAGGCACTGCAGGAATTTGCGCTGTTCCTAAGAGGTTGCTGCAACGCTATGACAGAGATACAGTATATGGAGGAGCTGAACATTCCATCTCACGAGGCATGTCTTAATGAAGTGGCCGTACAAGCTGCGGGAAAGGTGGAGGTCCACAGCTTGTGACATACAGGAACAATGAGGCTACAGGGCCACATTCCCAGATATGGTGTGCTTTCTGGAGAAGCAAGTCAAAGTCTTGTCTCATCCACTGTTTGGTGATATTTCAGATGCACGACCAAACACCTTGAAGGCTGTAAATGCAAGCAAACCGCTACCCAGGAGCAACATCAAAGGAAGCAGTTTTGCAACAACCATTTCAGCAATCGACCATACTGTAACCAAGCCCACAGTGCACGAGATTCCAAGACAGCCAATAACATCATCAAAGGAGTCATGCTCAGAATCCTGTCTCTACTGTCAAGAGTCAAATCCATTGCTCAAGTGTTCGAGGCTGAACAAGCTTCCTCAAAGGGAGAAGATTGAATTCCTGAGAGGAAAAGGAGTGTGTTTTGGATGCCTGAAGGCTGGCCACATGAGCAAGGTATGCAGGAGCCGTCTGACCTGTAGTGAGTGCAGTCTAAAACACCCTACTATATTGCACATCCACAGCAAAGACAAGAACAAAGCATCGGAAACACCTGTCAGTAGTGCACTTGTCTCTCTTCAGGCATGTGGTTGCACTGGGGCCGGAGACGACAACTGTACCCTTTCCATCGTTCCAGTACAGTTGAAGTCCAAGAAGGGAGATAAGGCGCTACAGATGTATGCCTTCTTGGATCCCAGAAGCACAGCTACCTTTTGCACTAATGGTTTCTTGAAGAAGCTGAACCTACAAGGCAAAAGAACCAACATCCTGCTGCGCACTATGGGCCAAGAAAAGGTTGTGGAAAGTCAGGTCATATCAGGACTGGAAGTATCCAAATTGGATGGAAATCAATTTGTGGAGCTCACAGAGACCTACATGCAGGAAACAATCCCTGTGTCAAGGAGCAACATTCCCACTCAGCAAGACATTCAAAAATGGAAGTATCTGAGAGATATCAGGATCCCAGAATTGGACGCTGAGGTGGAAGTCTTAATTGGGACTAATGAGCCAAAACTTATGGAGCCCTGGGAGATCATAAACAGCGAAGACAATGGATCTTATGCCGTGAGGACCCTATTGGGGTGGGTCATCAACGGTCCTGCAAGGGGCAATAGTGGTTGTTGCCACAGAAGCTGCTCAACCGTCTATGCCAACAGGATATCCATCGTCAGGCTCGAGGAGCTGTTGATCTCTCAATACAACCAGGACTTCAATGAGAAGGCATTGGAGGAGAAGCAGGAGATGTCAAGGGAAGATCTGAGGTTTATAGAGATCTTGGAGAAGTCCACTTGCATGCAGGACAGTCATTACTGCATGGACTTACCCTTTAAAGTGGATGGCATCACCATGCCCAACAACTGGTGCATAGTTGAACAGCGCATTCAAAGTCTCAAAATGAAGTTTGAAAGGAATAAGACCTACCAGGAGGAGTACACAGCATTTCTTACTGATATGATTGACAGTGGATATGCAGAAGTGGTGCCTCAGGACCAGCTGGACGGTAAAGATGGCAGTGTGTGGTATTTCCCTCATCACGGGGTGTACCACCCGAAGAAGAAAACCCTGAGAGTCGTTTTCGACTGTGGGGCAGGATTTAAAGGAACCTCACTGAACTGTCAGCTGTTGCAAGGTCCTGACCTCACTAACTTTCTCTTTGGTGTCTTAACAAGATTCAGAGAGGAAAATGTTGCCCTGATGACGGACATCCAGGCTATGTTCCATCAAGTAAAGGTGTCAGAAAGGCATGTGGATTTCCTTCGTTTTCTGTGGTGGCCCAACGGAGACACAACACAGAGTCTAGTGGAGCACAGAATGACTGTGCACATCTTTGGGCAGTTTCATCACCAAGCTGTGCCAACTATGCTTTGAGGAGGACTGCAGTGGACAATAAAGCTGCCTTCAACACAATCCAACCCCACCTGATGGTAATAAAATTGGTAAACCTCGGGGTAAATCCAAGATTAGTTTTGTGGATTTATGACTTTTTGACTAACCGCAGTCATCAAGTCAAATTCAATCCATGTGTCTCATTATTAAAAGCCACAAACATGGGGGCACCACAAGGGTGCGTTCTGTCCCCTATTCTATACACCTTATACACTAATAACTGCCAAGCAACCTTCCCAGACCACACTTATTTTAAATATGCTGATGATACAGCATTAGTGGGGTTTTTAAAGTCTGACACTGCATCCCTAGAGGGTTTTGAGAGGGAGATGCAGGGTTTTATTAAATGGTGTACAGATAATTTCCTTGTGGTTAATGCGAAGAAAACAAAAGAGATGGTCATAGATTTTAATAAAAAGGGAATTATAGTTCCACCCTCAAATATCAATGGTGTAGTGGTAGAGCAGGTCTCAACATACACATATTTGGGTGTTGAAATTGACAACAAACTGACATTCAATGAATGTGCACAAAATCAGACTGAAAAGTTGCAGAAGAGGATGTTTTTTTTAAGGAAACTCAATCATTTTAGAATAGATAGCTGTATTCTTCAGATGTTTTACAAGGCTCTCTTGCAGACTGACTATCCTTTGGCCTTATTTGTGCCTTTAGAAACATGTATATTCAGGATCAGAAGAAACTGCAACGAATAGTCAAAACAGCCAGTAGGATCATTGGAGTTGATCAGGTATCTGTAGCTCAACTGTACAACGACCTCAGTCTAAAAAAGACAGAACAAATTCTAAATGACTTAACCCACCCTCTTCATCTGAAGTTTTTAAGAAGTAACAGGTCAAGTGGCAGAATCCTGCAGAGGAAAATTAGGACCACAAGGTATAGCAAGTCTTTTGTGCCTACAGCAATTAGACTGCACAACAATAGATTTAAAAATTCCTAAGCACTTTAAACTATGAGCATATATATGAGCATCCCACTATTTTATTTATTCATACATGCTTGTCATGTTTCCTCAATGTTCTTACTGTTTTGTCTGTCTTGTCCCTGTTTTTCTTTTCTAATGTTTTGTATTTATTGTTTTTAATGCTATACAGTAGGCTGTATAAAAATGGAATGTGTAATGGTGACCACATGAATTTCCCACTTGTGGGATAATAAAGTTTACCTTGACCTTGACCTTGACCTTGACTTCCCAGAGAAGGTGACAGACACCATCTGCAACAACTTTTATGTGGACGACTGTCCGAAATCTTTGCCCACAGAGGAAGAAGCAATGCAGCTCGTTGAGGATCTCACTGGCTTGTGCTCAAAAGGGGGATTTCAGCTGTTAAAGTGGACAAGCAACAGTTGGGCTATATTGTCATCAATTCCTGAGTCAAAGCAATCAAAAACAACCAGGCAGCTACATCTGGAGCAAGACACTCTGCCTGTGGAGATGGCACTCGGATTGAGTTGGTGTGCCGAAAGTGACAGTTTCACATTCAAGCCTGCAGTTGAAACACGGCCACACACCAGACGTGGAATTCTTTCAATTGTCAGTTCCATCTACGACCCATTAGGATTTCTATCACCTTTCACCTTGTTACCAAAGCTGTTGTTGCAAGAAATGTGCCAAAACAACATGTCTTGGGATGACCCTATACCCCAGATATTTGCGCAAAGATGGACAGGATGGCTGCTGGACCTGGGAAAGGTGGCTGAACTTAAGGTGGATCGTTGCGTCAAGCCAAAGGACTTCAGAGGACCCATACATGCACAATTGAATGATTTTGCAGATGCCAGTGACTGCGGTTACGGCACAGTGGACAAAACTCCAGACCTCTGTTGCTTGGTTCCTTCGGCTCAGAATGATTCTCCGGGAGCTAAGAAGGAAGAGGAAGGAAGTGGTTGCTTCTTTGACTGGTGCAGGCTCATTTGTACAACCAGAAAGGGTGGAAGAGGAGATGAGAAAGGCCAGAGATGCAGTTGGCAATCAGTTGCTGTCTGTAAGTGACCTCACCAGAGCAGAATCTGCCATTATCCACTTCAGTCAGCAAGCAACCTTCAAGGAAGAAATTTCTGCATTGAAAGGTGGAGCATCTGGCATGAAGAAAACCAGTGATATTTACAGGTTGGATCCTGTGTGGAAGGATGATTTGTTGAGAGTGGGTGGAAGACTCAGTCGGGCAGCCTTACCTGAGGAGCTCAAACACCCTGTAATACTTTACAAGAGTCAACATGTATCCAATCTAACTGTGCTTGTCGAAGGATAATATGAGACTGTGTGGTCTGTCAACGGCATCGAGGACAGCCCAGTGAACAGAAAATGGCAGACATGCCAAAGGAGAGAATCAGGCCAGATTTGCCTCCTTTCACACATGTAGGAGTGGACTATTTCGGCCCAATGGATGTCAAGAGAGGACGCGTTATGGTCAAACGGTATGGAGTCATCTTTACCTGCATGGCTAGCAGGGCCGTACATTTGGAGATTGCCTACTCTCTGAACACAGATTCCTGCATTAATGCCAAAAGGAGGTTCATGTGCCGCAGAGATCAAGCGACTTGTTTGAGGTCAGATAATGGCACCAACTTCGTTGGCCTTGGCTGCCATAGATCACAGCAAAATTCACAGTGCTCTGCTGCAAAAAGGCATTGATTGGAACTGTCCTACACCAACAATCTTTGGACGATGAAAGCCTTCATACCATCCTGTGTGAGGCAGAGGCCATTCTGAATGACCGCCCCATAACCAAAGTATCCGATGAGGCCAACGACTTGGAAGCGCTCACTCCAAATCACATCCTCTTGTTCAAAGGGAAGCCTATTCTTGCTCCTGGACTCTTTCAAGAAGATGATCTTTACATCAGCAGCCCTCCTATCCTCTGCATAACGTTTTACAGACCACCCCAGTACTCCACTTCTTTTATCAGTGATTTCTCTGAATTATTATCAATCATTCACTCCACCTACAACAGGATTTTAATAACTAGTGATTTTAATCTACATATTGACAACACCTTGGACCCAGTATCCAGAGAATTTTTAAACCTCTTAAACTGTTTAGATTTTAAACAACATATCACGCAGCCGACCCACAGCAGAGGGCACACCCTGGACCTGGTCATAACCTATTGCCTGTCTGTGGGTGTGTCCTCTGTTGTGGATCTGGCTGTGTCCGACCACTTTTGTGTGTTTTTTAACATCACCAGTTTTAACCAACAGGAGGCCCCGGTGAGAACAGTGAGGAAACGCTACCTAACTTCTGAAGTGGCTGCAAATTTTATCCAGATTTTACAGAGCACTCCTGCAGAGATTTTACCAGCAC
>NC_065517.1:1837905-1879905 GCF_006386435.1 Epinephelus moara | reverse complement strand
CCTGAGGTTTCTACCGTTTTTTTTCCCTGTTAAAGGGGTTTTTTTGGGGAGTTTTTCCTTATCCGCTGCGAGGGTCATAAGGACAGAGGGATGTCGTATGCTGTAAAGCCCTGTGAGGCAAATTGTGATTTGTGATATTGGGCTTTATAAATAAAATTGATTGATTGATTGAAATTGAGTAGGCATCTCTGGGAAATCACAAGTTATACCACTAACGAAGCCCGTTCCAATGCTCATTGCAGGAAGGATCATAGTCGCACTCTTGCTCTATTTAGTCCACATTCCAGTAAACCTGCTGGGAAGAGACATATTGTGCCCACTCCAAGCTAAGATCATGTGCACACAAGATGGATTATATTTGGACTTCCCCGAAGACCCCCCACAAGGCATGATGCCGCAGCTGCTCCAAGAAACAGTAGAGGCACAGCAGGCACTGGTATACTGGCTCCAGTTAACGCCAGAAGAGTCCCACCTCAAACAAGCCTGGACTGCATGGGAATCGTGGGTCAGGTTAGATTTTGCTACATCATACACCTCCACTCTGCCGTTGCACTGCACGCTCATGTACGACTCAGATCAGACTCACATAGATTATCAAGAATGTTGGGATGCAGTACTTAACAGAAAACCATGTCTGATCACAAGTGAAGACAGGGACCACAGGGGGCTGCAGCAGCAGTCCGCCTTTCAGAAGATTTATCTGGGTGGTTCCAAGTGCCAAATTCCACACCACACATCATTCTGTTAGTGGCGGAGGGTTATGAATCTCATCATCTGGGTACTATGGTGAAATGTGCACTGCAGGTGCGTGAGTGGCTACCCACTGGTAACAAGTACATCCATATTTCTAAGGATAAACAATACATGAGAATCTCGGTCAAGATAGGCAATGTGACAGTCGCAGACAAGGTATTGGTTGATGGGAACCCACCTACACATATGATAGTAGCAGCCGAACATGAACATCTGCTAAACCAAGTTCCACAACTGTTGTGGACAGCTCACAAATCAGCTCAACCTGTTCACATCACACTAAGACCACACATTAATCTACCATATCAGAGACAGTATCCCCTAAAGCAGCATGCTATTGAAGGTATCAGGCCAGTGATCGAAGGATTGGTGGAGGAGGGGGTGTTGGTTAAAACCAGAAGCCCCTGCAACACACAAATGTTGTCTTTTCTTGGTATGACAGGATACAGGCAACTGTGGATTTGTGACTATGCTATAAAAACTGCCCCACTAAAGGCTTTAATAAGAGTAGCATGACAACCTAATAATGCAGCACAGTTAGCTTGGACAGAGGAAGCAGAAGGCACATTTTGGGCACTAAAAGCAGACATGCAGTCTTGGGATCCCCAAGTACATTACAGTACATTTGGCAAATGACATAGTGCTCCCAATATTGTGTGGCATGTGGATCTATAGAGAACTGGTTGGAAAACTCCACCCTCAGTAATAGCACCCAAAAGGCAGATGAGTTGATCCAATGCATGCTAGAACTAATCAGGCATGGAATAAAAAGATGTGTGATACTATGGAGAGAGCAAAGATCCAATGCCAGCAGGTGGTAAGTGGTATAACTACCACTTCTTATACCATGCGGCAAAACCACACTCATGCTACTTGGATCTGGATTTACAACCTTATTAATGATACAGATCCACTGGCAGACATATTTTGGATGTGTGAAAAAGACCGCCAGGTGAAAGTTGTATTACCAACCAATTGGACAGGAATTTGTATTCCAGTTATGCTGACAGGACCAATTACAATAATTAGCTTGACTGACAATAGTCCAAAAAGAGTCCGTAGAGCATCTATGACACGATCACACTGGAAAAAGGATGATAACGTGTACATCACATGGGATCAGATACCACAAGGCGTCCCTAGTGAGCATCATGTCATAGGGTATGACTGGTAAATGTCGGGGAGAGGATGGGTTCCCTGCCATTTGCGGGAATCATAATGAACGCCCAGTACATAGGCCATAACAGCCGCTGAATGAATTATTTATGGTACAATCAACAGAGATTTGTAAATTGGACTATAGATGCCTTAGAGGGGGTAAGCGAACAACTGCATGCCGCATCACTGATGACTGTGCAAAATAAGCTTGTCATCAAGACAATGCTAGCTAAAGACCAAGGTGTCTGTGATGTAATTGGGGAAGAGTGCTGTACTGCCATCCCCATGAATAAGGGTAAGGATGGCAACCTAACCAGGGCTTTTGGAGAATATATGTATGTTAAGGGACCAACACGTGCAACATTCTAATTGGAACACCAAAACCACATCATTGCTAGATTGGCTACAGAGTTTATCTCTGAGAAAGATTTTGCAAACACTAGGGGTACTACTTGGGTTGCTTATCCTGACAATTCTTGTGATTACTTGTTGTATCCTTCCCCTAGTGCAACTTATGATTAAGAGAGCCTTGAAGACAGCAACTGGGCAATTTGCTGTGTTAGTAAAGCAACAGGCAATACCCGTCGTAGCAATAGGACTACAAGAGCAAAACACCTCATGTGTAGGCCCCCACAACCACTATGAGTCAAAAAATAACATATACAAGCCAATGAACAGGGCCAGAGAAGGAGAATATGAGATTGTGTAAGGGAAAGTAGACGGGATAGGCATGAACCATCATTTGCCAATAGATAAAGGACAACCTTGCTGTCACCAGACCAAACTAACAACATCTAATCAGCGTATAACCCTTGTTTGAGTAACTGAAAGAAAAAAAAAGCAATTGAATTAAAAGCGTCCTCTGTAACATCTAGATAAGTGTGTAAGAGTATGGCCGGCAACTGGGAAACCCAATACCCATACCACCTGACCCTGCGGCCGCCCTACCAGCAGGGGCGTCTGGCTGTGCAGTATCATCCAGCCTACACCGAGCACTCACCTGTGCCAATCAGCAGACCCCCGTATGTGCCCCCAGGAGGCACTCCTATTGAAGCCCGCTGGTATCACTACGCCCCAACGGCCCCACCAATGATTTACACGCCCCCACCAGTGCAGCCACCACAGATCCAACCCTCAAACCAGGCCAGCTTCAACCCCACTGAAAATCAACAACGCCCAGCACAAAAGGGAAACCAGCCCCTAATCGGAACCCCAAGCCCAGGGATGGCCATACCAGGGGGAGACCGGCAGCGTCCGATGCGACACCAGGCCAAGAAACCCACAATCCAATCCTTAGCGCCCTGCTAGCCCAACCAGGCCCAAGCCAAGGGGAGAACCCCTGATGGATGCGCCCAGACGACACAGCACTGACTTCATCTCAAAGCATGGTCCGAGTCGCACCTCAGGCAGAGTCAACCTCCCCGCAGCCGGAGCCACTCCAAATTGACCCCTCGGAAAACCCAGAGTGGAATTGGCTGCCACTTAATCCATCCCCTGAGAGAACCTCGTCCTCAGAGGGAGATCCTGAAGTGAGTGCGGAAGAGCATGCATCCTGGTCCCCGACTAGTCTGTCTGTCAGTGCGCCCCCATCAACGTCTGGCCCACCTAAAGTCGCACTGGAAAAGAATATAATGCCTCTCAAGCCATTGGCTCCCAAGCTGAGTGTAAATCTGCAGCGGGAATTTGACATAGTGCCCGAGGCAGTAGAGATTGACCTCCCTTTCCTGCCCATCGAGAAACCAACAAGGGAGGTGGAACGGAAGGCTGTGAATAAACTGAGAGATCTGCTTCATCGAGTCCTTCAGATTCCCTACTGCAGACTGGTGCGTAGTTTCTCTCCCGACCGGCGGATTAAGATACGCCGGCTGAGAGCCTGCAGCTATAAGCTCACCCAAAAGACACGGCGCAAACACCAGCAAGAGCTATATCTTCAAGGTTATCGGGAGCTGAGCAATCTGTGTGTTCAGATCATCTCCCTCCAGCAGCAAGAGATTGAGATATTGCGGGATCAGGTTGCCTCATATCGCCGTCTGTGTATGGCTGGCGTGTCTCCCTACGGTCGGCAGGGACAGTAGCCACAGAAGATATTGCCCATTGCATGTTTTACTAATTGCAGCATTTACTGTGTTCATCATACACTGGAATCAAATGTGATTGCTTATACACTGGAATGAAAAATAGCCTATTGTGATTTACCTCGTATTTGAAACATAGCCTTAAAAATCACATTTTGTAATCTTTGTGTAATCAGGTATTACTGAAGAGTGTCACCACTGTTAAATGTCTCACCTCTAATTTGCCTTAATAGAATTATAATCGATGTAACTGGATGAGGTTTGCTGTTTTAGTGTTGATGGGACTTTCCAGTCCCAAAGGGGGGAATATATATTTTTGCTTGTGCTCATCTGGTGTTGATGGGACTTTCCAGTCCCAAAGGGGGGGATATGTTGTGTAAAATGAGCCTTAACTACAAAGTGTGATTAAGTATTAATCAGCAGGCACTCATCCACATATTTTAATTATGTATGGAATATATGCTTGAATCAACATACTCATTCACACATCTACACATCTATTGAATGTATATCACTGTGATTAAATGTTTTTTAAAAATAGAGTAGGATTAGGCCTGAACATATTGGAAGAAGAAGTTAGATGCACCTGTTTCACTGTTATGCAGTACACCATTATATCAATCAATCAATCAATCAATCAATTTTATTTATAAAGCCCAATATCACAAATCACAATTTGCCTCACAGGGCTTTACAGCATACGACATCCCTCTGTCCTTATGACCCTCGCAGCGGATAAGGAAAAACTCCCCAAAAAAACCCCTTTAACGGGGAAAAAAAACGGTAGAAACCTCAGGAAGAGCAACTGAGGAGGGATCCCTCTTCCAGGACGGACAGACGTGCAATAGATGTCGTACAGAACAGATCAGCATAATAAATTAACAGTAATCCGTATGACACAATGAGAGAGAGAGAGAGAGAGAGAGAGAGAGAGAGAGAGAGAGATAGATGCAGGTAATGACAGTACCTTACAACAACATTATTGAAAGTAATAATATTATAGTTATAGTTCTGGCTACTGTGGTACAGTATATAAGGGGTCATAGCCAGGCCAACCTGGACACCAGTATGTACGGAGGGATAAGGAGTGATGTTCCAACATGCCTGGGTAATACACCATTAGGTTCTGGTCAAAGTGGGAAGGACAAAGAAAAAGAGGTGGAGGTTCACTGGAATCTCCACCTGCATAAAAGGCAGAGCATAGAGAGTGAGTCTCCAGTCTGGTTCCGGAGCCTGACTCATGAGTTGTATGTGTTGTTGCTTGTGAACACATAAAACTCGTTTGCACCTGATTCTAAGTGTCTCCAGTGACTCTCTGAGTACTGTTTTTTTATTTATTCCAAGATACATTTTTGGGAAAAAGACAAGTTCAAACATAGGTGTTGAGGGCAAGGTCCGGAGTCTTCTGGCCCAGCTTCAGACATCGATTTTTACCTCTTCAATACATTAAAATTACGTGTTTAACAGGGAATTACTCAAAATATTCCCGGGGGAGAAACCCCCCCGACCCCTGGGTAAGAAATTGTTCCCACTTCAGGGCTAAAGCCACAGATGTTTTCAACTCCTAGCGACGCCCCTGGTGGTGAGTCTCCTGAGCTGCATTATCTCTGCATGATTTGGTTACCTGACAGTACAGTCAAAGCCTCACATCACCTGAATCGCACAGACAGCCATGAAGATCATGGGAGTCCATCAACATCTCAGTCCTCAGTCTATTTTTTTTCAACAAACTATAATCAAAAGAATCTCATTAGCTGCTCCCCTCAGGTTGACGGTTGGGTTCCCCTCAGCAAGCACCACCACTTCAAACATTCCTTTGTCCCCCTATGCATTATAGCACCAAACACCACCTAGACTGAAATATGAGTTTGCTGTAGCTGTCCTTCTAGTGGTTGTTCACTGTTAAATTTTGTACTATGTCTGAACTTTCTCTGATGTAGATGGGCATTTGCAATTGATAGAACTGTTTTGCTGTGGTTTTCCTCTGCAGATCTATGATGTCCAAGGCGAATGTCCTACTGGGACAATAAAGTCTGTCCTATCCTTGTTTGTTGTCTGCCATCAATTAGTGCAGAAAAATGTTATGTTACTGTGCCACTCTGACATGGTCCCCATCTCATCTGTTGTTCTGGGTATTTGTCTGGCTTTACCTAATACTGAATTAATCCCAGTTCTGATCCTGATTCTTTAATCGAAGACAGGACAGACCCTGCATGATACCACTACAGTTCTCCTGTGCAGGATCAGTGTTTGTTTTTTATGGTTGTGTGCTGAGGTGCAGCATACCTCCATCGAGAGCTAGTTTTGACCTCCACTCCACAGGAAGGAACTCTACATGCTCTGTGGTGCGATCAGAGAAGTGCTTCTCCTCCATCTTTCTGGCAGCATCTCTCATCCTGCATACCAGCAAGACAAGACAAAACAATTACTCCAACAATGATTCTGATTCTTTTCTTAATGCTCTATGCTCCCACTGGAAACCTCTCAATATCTCACATGCTGGTATTCCTGATGATGCGGCCCTGGTCCATCTTCTGGCCAATGCCGTGCACCACAAAGACAATGTGTGTGGTTTCAGGAGGGGTGTCCTCAGGTGCTGCCTCTTCCACGTATCCACGATGGAGACGCGTCCCACTGCTGGAGGCTGAGAACATGAGAGGAAGAATTATTACCTGAGGTGATGCATTCCACAGCAGTCTGTGTTTAGTCATTTATCTGAAATTACTAGCTTTTCGAAATTGATCAAAGCAATTTTTTTCTGAAACCCCTTTACCAATTAAACCATGTAACGTTAATTTACGGCCCTGGTCTTGAGATAACTGTATGCAGGTATCTATATTCAAGTCAGTTCTATAACCTATAAATTGTAGTCACACTTTAATAAATCAATTTGAGGCTCATTTAAGGGTAATTTCACACTGAAACAACATATTTTTTTTCTCTTACCTCTAGTAGTATCTCTCCATGCAGGTAGTTGTGGTGTTATTTGTCCAGGTTAGGAGTTTATCTGTCTCTCAGATTTCTGCCTCCATATGTACATACAATGATTACTTTGTGATGCTCACAGCATTGAAAAATTAAAGACTCAATAGTGACATCTTTTTCTAGAAACTGTCCCTGTTACAGACATGCATACTGAAACTACAATTGCTGCTTTGTGGTTGTATGCCATCATGAACCAGTCAAGTTGCAGCTACAGTTTACATCCATGTCTGTGCAAACATGGATGCTTCGCACACATCAATCCCCCGGCAGCATTGAAGATCTATACAATCAGCACAGTTTCAAGGTAGACACCCAAGAGGGGTATCACCAATTCAGTCTCTGACTAAATGTCTCCCTTTCTGTTCCTGAGATATGACATTACATAATGGCCAGAAAAGTGTTTCTGCAGAGCATTATGATGGAACAGTGAAGTTGACCTTTGACCTTCTGGATATAAAATGTCATCAATTCATCATTATATCTGATTAAATATTTGTGTGAATTTTTTTCATAATTAGCAAATGAATTATGAGTTATGGCCAAAAATGTGTTGTGAGGTCACAGGGACCTTGACCTTTGACCACCAAATTCTATTTAGTTCATTCTTGAGTCCACGAAGTGGACATTAGTGCCTAATTCGAGGAAACTCCCTATAGGCCTCTTTAAGATATTAGGTTCAATAAAGTCCTGACCTGACGTTTGACCACCAAAATTCAATCAGTTCATTGCTGAGTCCAAGTGGACATTTGTGCCAGATTTGAAGAAATTATCTCAAGGTGGTCTTGACATATCATATTAACAAGAACGAGACTAATGCAAGGTCACACTGACCTTGACCTTTGACCACCAAAATCTAACGAGTTTATGGTTGAGCCCAAATGTACTTTTGTGCCAATTTTGAAGAAATCTGGTCAAAGCATTCTTGAGATATTGCATTCACAAGAACGGAATGGATGGACGACTGGACAGAGTAACGTGAAATCGGAAAACAGAATGCCTCTGGCCGTGGCTACCGTTAGCATGGAGGCATAAAAAGCACTATGTAAACAAACTTAAGGGGCTGCACTGGTGTGTGTGTGTGTGTGTTACTTTAGGTATAGGTGAGACAATGAAATGCCACTGATTAACGATGTTGGAGTAATAAGAACAATGAGAATACAGGCTGTCAGACAGACAGCATACTACTTTTATAACTTTGGAATGTAACAGCTGTTACATTCTCTTTATCCTTGATCTCAAAAAATATTAGGTTAACAGCAATATTAGCCCATTAAAATTACAATGTTAGCTACGATGAATGTGCACTAACATGTACTTGGCCAATACAGTGCTGCATTAACAAAGTGGCCTCAATGCATGGGGGTGCAGTGCTGATGTGTCTGAACACAGCCTTACTCTGAACAATCCAGAGAACATGTTGTCAACAGTTTTCACACACACTATTTCAGAAGAAAAGAGTTTCAATGAAGACTGTTCACAGTGAGGTAGAGCTCAAAGGTAGAGTGGGTCGTCCACCAATCGGAAGATCAGCGGTTCAATCCCCGGCTCCTCCAGTCTGCATGTCGAAGTATCCTTGAACAAGATACTGAACCCAAATTGCTCCCGATGGTGCTTCTATGATCGGTGTGTGAGTGTGTTAAAAACCGAGTGGCAAGTGGCACCTTGTATGGTAATCTCGGCCACCAGTGTATAAATGTGTGTGTGAATGGGTGAATGTAGTCTCGCTCACCAGACCTTTCTCAAGAAAAGAAAGGTCTGGCTGGGCCGACTCTCACTTTGAGATTGGAGAAAAAAACGCCCCAGCTGCTTGTACTTCTTTCAACCAATCACAATCGTTCTGGGCGGTGCCACAGCAACGGTGCGCTTGCAAAAATATTGCCGGGGGGAAACAGGTTTTGGTGTAACACGCCCACAAAAATATCGCCCACAGGACGCGAACCATGGCAGAAAAATGGCTACATCCCCGCAAGATCAAACACCGCAAAAGTTAGTAAAGGACGTGTTGAAAACGGTTGAAAACTGCTACACAACCGGAGGTGGTAGGGCGGGACTTCAGCGGGTGGCTCGTTCCGCCCAATGAGAGGCTGATCTCTGCAGCGAACTTCCGCCCACTCAGACTAGGGTGAATGTGACTCGTAGTGTAAAAAGTGCTTTGAGTGGTCGGATGACTAGAAAGGCGCTATACAAATGCAGGTCCATTTACCATTTACCGATTATCCACAGTAACAGGTAAGAGATGTTGCTTTTTATTTTTTATCTTTTTTCAAATGTAATTTTTCAATGCTGTGAGCGCTACAAAAATGTTTTTTATTACTTATTTGAACTTAGCCTTTAAGGGGCCGTACACATGCGGCGTCTTTAAACCACCTGGAAAACGTGTGGTCAGGCGCTGGGCGCTACTCTTGTACCTACTCTGTGCAGGAGGGTGCAGAGGCAAGATACCAAGATAAACAGAGTTCAACTTTTGGCAACACATGCCATGTGACAGGGAACAAATAATCGCAGCCCACAGATATTTTTCCTTTCTTCTGTAAATATCAGTCTGTGATAAATATGAAGGAGAAGTTGATCATTTTAGTGCAGGGCTGTCCGAGCTTTACATCTGTCCCACGCACAATATTTTAGACCCAACACACACTTGGGTCACACAACACCTGGAAGAAGATCAGCTCTGCACTCAGGATTTCTTGTAGGTAGGCTATGATACCGTGCTGGTTATGGTCGCTTAGCAACTTCAGACAAAACCTCTCTCTGTACTCTTGAAAGCTCGGACAGCCCTGCACTAAAATGATCAACTTCTCCTTCATATTTATCACAGACTGATATTTACCAAAGAAGGAAAAGATATCTGTGGGCTGTGATTTGTTGTTCCTTGACACGTGACATGCAGTGCCCGCTGTTGCGTTCCAAAAGTCAAACTCTGTTTACCTCAGGGCATAGCCGTTGCACCCTGAGAAGATAGGGGTTTGGGAACACATGTGCACCAGATGGCGTCGCTTTGGTGTTTGAGTGCACCTGCCGTGCGTCTACACTGGAAACAATGAATTTGAGGGCGCAAAAGACGCGGCATGTGTACAGCCCCTAAAACAGTTTTCAACTCAGAAAGGCACTATTGCTCTAGCCAACCTAATTTCAAAAATGGCTATCAAACGTGAAGCGAAACCAGCAGTACACCACAACCCAATGGAATGAATGTGTGAAAGATGTAAAAGACATGGTGTAAAGAGGGTAGCTGTCCCAGGCCAACATTTCTCTCCAGTTACAGAGGACTGCAATGTTCCTGACTGAACATGCAGGACCACGCCCCCTCTGCAATGAGCCATTAGCCCTTTTTAGATAGGAATTGTGCAAATTTGCAGGAAAGCCTAATCAGTCTTTTTTCAGCATTGGCAGTATAAAAACAAAATCGGGGAGGGCGGAAAATTGCAGCCTACCTACTTTTGTTTATACAGAATATGCCTTTTTCGGGGCAATGGGGGGCGTGAGCAAGTAAAAAAAAGTGTAGCTCAGTGTGTGACGTAAACAGTGACGTGGGAGGGAAGCTGCAGCTAGTCAGGCGCAGTAGTCAGACGGCGATTCTCTTGTAAATCGGCCCATTCGTCACCATCCCCGTCATCTGACGGTTAATGGCCTCTTCTAGAGTGACCATATTTTGATTTCCAAAAAAGAGGACACTCGCCCCGGCCACGAGATAGCCTACTTAAATGATACTCGCAGTTTACTCAAAGATGCCTTATAATTTTAATATATTTAAAGTTTATATGTGTGGATAGAAAATTTGGTTATATTACAAAATAATATCTCTCAAAGACAGAAATTTAGATAGGCTTCTCAGAGGTTACTCAACTTGCTTTTATTATGCCTAAAATAATAATCTTTTTACAAGTTTCAATTGTACAAAAATAAATATAAATGTAAAATAAATGTAAAATCTCTGGAATTAAATAATGATAGAAATAATGTCTCTTCTGTATTAGAAAAATCAACTTGTAAAATAATAGCTATCTTTTCAAGTCTTACTGGACAAATAAATAAATAAATAATATGAAGTAATGTTCTAAATAATACCTCTTCTGTATTAGAAAATCCAACTTTGAGCTCCCCGGCACCTTTATTAGACACAGAATCATATGTGCCAGCTTTGCACACGGTGCACTCAGCCTCCCATATATCCCGACCGGGTCGGGACGGTAAGTTGGGAATTTTTTCTGCAGTTCATCTGTGAAGCTGCACTTGTGCTTCAGCATCTTGGAAGCTCAGAATAATGCTGCGCCGCCGGTGTCTGCTGCTTCCTCGTTGTGAGTGTTGGAGATCCGCCGATAAGGCAGCCTCTCAGGGATTACGCGCGCGCATACACACACACACACACACACACAAGGAAAACCGGACATTATCATTAATTTATAAACAACCCCCGGACGCCCCGGAGGGGATGTGAAAAGTGGACATGTCCAGGCAAAAGAGGACGTTTGGTCAGCCTAGGCGGCCCTCTTCGTTTGCGAGGGCAAGGAGGGTGCATCATTCCTTGTCTCCCCAGTTGCTCATCTTTACAGTGTCTGTCAGGTTTGCATTTCCCTCTTGTTACTAGCTGCTCGCTAATTCCTGCTATCAGCTGTTTCCTGCTTATCCACCTCCAGTGGCTCACGTGTGGCGTCATCAACAGCTCCTCCCACAAGTCTTCAACAGCCCCTCCCGTTGCGGAAGTCTGTTTAAACTTAAAGGGTTCCGCCAATATGACTACCCTCCGAGGCGGAAAATTGGGCGCCTCACCTTTCCATGTCTGTGTGTATAAACACTCGCAGCTCGCCGGCAAATCCGCCCAACATTCGCAGAAAATCTGGTAGTGTAAAAGGGGCTATTGGCTCCAGACCATACACACATTTTGCCCCACCCCCAGCCCCTTTGACCCTTGACCTTGTGTTTCACTCAAGTTGTATGAGACATGTCAACACCGCTGAACAAGTCAATTGTTTCAGAGTGGCTCATGGAATTGAATGGGAACAAGATATTGCATCATATCTCTTCTCTTGTGTACAGCTCGTGACATTTTCCCATATACCTTTAGAGAAGCCCAGTTTCTGAGTGACAGTACGTGCGATCTTGGAGGTGGTGGCATCACTGTACAGGTAAACCTCATCCACACTGTGCCAGTCCACATGACTTCTGCTCAGTTTCAGACTGTGGATGGCTGGGAGACACAGGCACAGTGATTAACAGCAAGTGACACACTTTATCTGACATAATTAATTTACCTTTCCCCATGAGGGTGAGTAGAATGTGTGTGTATGTGTGTGACACATTGAAGTGCATCTACAGTCATGATACAGACTGTACACACACTCAGTGTCTTCTCTCAGGCGCAACCTTGTTCAGAATGGCAGTTACCCCTAACGCACACACAGACACACACACACACACACACACACACACACACACACGGCTACCGCTTTCACACACCTGCAGCCTGTACACATGCCTATCACACACACATCTCTTTAGGTCTACTTTCTTCCACATTCTCTTTTACATCCCATCCCTTACCGTCCTTGCTGTCCACTGTGGTGGTCACCACCTCCATCTCATAGGTGTCCCTCATCTGTTGCCCCCTGAAGCGGGCGAGGTGCTCCATCTCGATGAGGTCACTCTCGTCCTCCTCTAGGGGAAGCCACGTTCCATCAATGAACCACTGACCCCTCATCACAGGAATACGGTCTTGCTCTGAGGGACACCAAATGATGTTTACCACACTATGTTAAGGCTGTTGTAGCTTATGCTTGCTTTATTTCCTTACCTATCATAAACAATGTACAGCAAACACATCCACTAACACAAAAGAGAGATTATAAGCAGGTCAAGTGAATAAGACAAAGAAAAAAAGCAGTGCCACACTAGCATGACGTTAAGTGAAAATCAGTGAATTTGAGTTAGTCTGACTATAAAATCATTATATCAAAGACACGCCATCAGTGACAAGGGGATGAAGTCAGTACAACAGTGGGAGGATTTGCATCTAACCATACTCTGCTTTAAGTGATCCTCTGTGCTGCAAGAGCAGTAGTACTAAATTCTAATGGTATTTAAACTATTTGGTAAGGCAGTTTGGCTGTATACAACATTATTATTGTTTGTGGGGAAAGCTGCAGAGACACAATTACACAATTACAATTACACACACACACACACACACACACACACACACATACACTTCATTCACAGCTTTCTACCTCATAAAATAGTGTAATTAAGCCCAAATGTGTATTTCCTAGATAAACTTCGGTTTTGGCTGACATTGCCCTGAATGTTTTTCACCTTGCCTCCCAGGGCTTCTATGGCTGTGCCTCAGAGGTAGTGATGACCTCATGAAGCCTCATGAAGCATTTTCTTTATTTTCTGAGCCCACTAGATGGCACTCTTGGTTTAAAGAGAGAGGCTCAAAGAATGTAATTCAGAGTGTTTTAAACCTTTTGTTGAACAGAAAGCGCCATCTAGTGGGCTCAGAAAATAAAGAAAATGCTTCATGAGACTTCATTTGGCTATCACTACTCAGAGGTAGAGTGGGTTGTCCACTAATCGGAAGATCACAGTTCGATCCCCAGCTCCTCCAGTCTGCATGTCGAAGTATCCTTGAACAAGATACTGAACCCCAAATTGCTCCCGATGATGCTTCCATCGGTGTGTGAGTGTGTTAAAAACTGAGTAGTAGGTGGCGCCTTGTATGGTAGCCTCGACCGCCAGTGTATGAATGTGTGTGTATGGGTGAATGTGACTCATAGTGTAAAAGCAGTAGTATAGTACAGTATTTACTATACTATAGTATAGTATATTATGCACAGTAGTACAGTATGTACGGTAGTGATGTGCTGGTAAGGGTTTTTAAAACCCTCACCAACCTGACCCAAGCCAACCCCCCTAGTTTCTAGTTACTTCTCTCAAACTGCATATGAAAGTAATTGGTTACTTGGGAAAATAACTTTTGTATTACTTCTAAATATCTGCTTCATTAATGCACACATAGCTATATTACTTACGTGTTGCTGTGACAGTGTAGGACAAGACAACTATTAAGTTTGATCCATGATTGTACCAATTATCACTATGATAAAAAAGTAAGTAGTGAAACAATAAAACACAACAGATATGTTGTGATAGGCCTATTTATTGTAGCCTGGTCAGGCCTTGAAATCAAGCAACACAAGTTGGTTTCTAACACTCTCTTGGCAGAGAAAAAATAAATAACTATTCCTCAAACATTTGACAGTCATGTCTTATGATAGGCCAAGTAAAATCAAAGTAATAAAAGTTGGTTACAAAAACATAAAACACAGTGGAGCTTTTGATTTGTAACCTTAACAGTAATCCAAATCCAGCCTATAGAGCCTGCTTTTAACATGCATCTTGGGTGGTCCAATCCCAATTGAACAGCACTAAATACAAGTGCAAACGACCACCAAGAAGCACGGTAATCTGATCACTCATACCACTTGCAGAGATGGTCTGGGATGCATTGGTCCACAAATCTTTTTCGTAGTGTAAACACTAATGCTTCATGAAGCATCCCTGAAAAGGACTATGTCATCAATGCAGGACGAGGTGGGCGTTTTGATGTTTTTTGTCCATTTTACCATGAGTTGGATGAAGTGTTGCATGACCTTCCATTGCTTTGCCCTGTGGAAGGAGAAATGCTGAATTCTGCTGACAGCGATATCTCCAGCTGCAATGACACAAATCAAATTAAATCAAGTCAAATCAGGCTTTAATTGTCATCTCACCAAACTTACAACAGTTATACAGGTAGAACGAAACAGTGTTTGCGGGGGGTCGTTGCAACACTACATTAATAAGTACTAATACCATAAAATAGACATCAATAAAATAAAATAAAACCCTAACTATCCAGCAATAAATCACAACTAAAAGTCCAGTATGACAGTCAAACATCACACATCAGCAGTGGCCATTTTCAGAAAAAGTGACAATTGGCATTTGGCATTTAAAGTGACCATGTGCAGTGCTGTGCAGTATGTAAAAGGTGCATGGAATGGAGAGTCCAGTTTGACTAGCATCCTAGCAGCCTGTGGGAGGAAGCTGTTAAGCAGCCTACTGGTCCTAGACTTGACGTTGCGGTAGCATTTGCCTGATGGTAGCAATTCAAAGCACTGTGGAGAGGGTGTGAAGGATCCCTGATGATGCTCAGAGGCCTGTCCCTGCATCAGCTCTGAAAAAGTTCCTGGACAGAGGGTAGTGGCACTCCAATGATCCTCTTGGCTGTCCTCACTATCCTCTGCAGGGCCTTTTTGTCTGACACATTGCAGCGGGCATACCAGGTGGAAATGCAATATGTTATGACGTTCTCAACCCCACTTCTGTAGAATGTGGTGAGGATACTGGTGGGGAGGGATGCTTGTTTTAATTTCCTGAGGAAATGCGGTCTCTGCTGGGCACACTTCATGACCCTGATGGTATTCTGGGACCAGGAGAGATCCAACAGCACTGTTGTCCACTCTCTCCACTGTGGAGCCGCTGATGCAGAGAGGCGTGTGCTCAGGCTGCAACCTCCTGAAGTCAGCGATCATCTCCTTCGTTTTCTCTGCATTGAGCACCAGGTTGTTGACTCTGCACCAGCCCTCCAGATGTTTGACCTTGTCCCTGTACATGTCTTCATTGTCCATGTGGATGAGCCCCACAACTGTGGTGTCATCCGCAAACTTGAAAATCAGGTTCCCCTGATGTCTCACTACACAGTCATTTGTCTTGGTCTTGTAGTCCATCAGCTCCCGGATAACCTGCCACATTTGCCTGGTGTTTCCTGTGTCACTGAGGTGTGACCCTGTAGTTTCTCCATGTAGGCCCTTTTTGCTCCCTTGATACCCTGTGTGAGGGCGGCCCTGGCTTTACGGAGGGCAGCTGCATCTCCCACCCTGAAGGCTGCATCACGGGATCTTAGCAATGAACGGACCTCTGAATTCATCCACAGCTTCTGGTTGTTGCGTGTGGTGAAGGACTTGGTGACAGTTACATGACTAACATGACTTGCAAGTATGTTAGTGAGCAGCTAGCGAGATTGTGGGCGTAATAACTGTGCACGGGCCCTTTGGCCTTCCAGCATAAGTTACGCAGACAGTGACAACATCTGAACACAAGTGGTAAGCTAGACGCATATGATAGACACAGGGGTGAACAGCAATGAGTCTCAGCTGTTTACTTGTGTTTGGTTCACCAAAACGCATGTTAATACCAGGTGTAAAGAGGCTCATGGACTACAACGTACAACTATATTTCTGCCTTGCTGTTGAGGACAGAAAAATAAATAATGTCCATTTCCTTAACAGCAAGCTTAAGCGCCTGAACTGTTAGCCACTGTGAGCAGTGTCAGTTTAATGCTGACTGATTGGTTGATTGATGTCATTGTTGTGCAGATTGACCGGTTCGGGTTAGATTAGCCATTGTGTATGGTAGTCCATTTTCTATCTGTGATATTCCTATGGAATATTTTGGTAAGAATTACTCAACAGCAATGTTAGAACTGAAATGATAACAAATTTCCTTGTTGGATGCTGAACAATGCTTGATTTTTATTGGTCCGTAGTATATGCAGCTTGTCTTCTCTGCTGCAGTCTCAGCGCATATATGAAGTTCACCTACCTGCAAGTAAGCAATCCTGTATTATAGAGTGCTGCAGGGATGGTGTTCTTTGGTAGGCTGCAGCGAAATTAGCTTTGCTCTGTTTCCCTTTTCAAAAAGCCAACGACACTTTCCCATTTGACAGGAATATTGCAGAAAATAAACTCAGTGGCAAACAAAAGTTTATCAAACTCACAGGTTTTACTCAGCAAGCTAAACTTCCCAAATGAACAGCTTTTTTTTTTTTTTTTTGGAAGCATAAACACAGTTGCCAAAAATAAAAATTTAACGTTAGGCCATGAACAAACTGCACTGCCATTGCATGACTTAATGTTGCCACCACAACGACGCTGTAAAGCCATGTTCAGCGTGATGACATTATGTAGTCTCATTTAGCCACTTGTTAGCAACTAATTATTTTAAGACACCTAAAACATTTATGAATTCGCGAGTGGGGTATTTACTGACACGCTTGTGTCGTAGAACAAAATGTGAAAGCCTTCTTAGCTTGTGTTAACCACAGACCTTATTTTAGGTACCTACCCAAAAACCCATTCAAAAACCTTCCTGACTTAAAGACAATGGAACCGAGAGTGCTAAAATGCTATCCCATTTCCAGGTTTCAAGGACTCTGTCCTGCACAGCTCTCTGGGTGTATTCATAAATACTTGCTCCGAGTGCTGGAGCACACCGGCACAAATTAAAGCATTCATTAATTTGGAGCACTGTTACAATGCCCGATTTGATTATTCAGAACACCACACTTTTGGGGCAGCAGAATGTGCTCTGGGCATTCAGTCTGGAGAGATGGAGCAGCAGAGCACCAAGCAGAGTGAATGTGTGATTAACTTAGTGGTTTGTTAATTAATTTAGAAAGAAAACACTGTTTCTTTAAACAACAGCACTCTCATTTTAGTGTAGAGCCTCACTGATTGCCTGGTTGTTGCTTTTGTTGGTTGGCTAGGTTTAGGTAAGAGGAGTGAGATTGGTTAGGGTATGGATGTCAGGGTAAGTCAATCAGAGGCAAAATAAGTCAAAGTAGGGCAGGTCATACCTTTGCTATCCTACCAAATGCAAATTCACCTCCAGTACATAAAATACTTTACACTACTTTGAGTACTTTGAGTTTGTGGCACGTTGTCCATTGGTGCAGTGATATGTGTGATGTATATTCACAGGAACTCTATTAGGTGCTATGTACTACCCGGACTATAATTGTGGTTGCACCAGATTAGATAGGAGTCTGACATGTGGTCCTCCTGTATGTATGTAACCTGCCCACTGAACCACGAGTAAACCTGAGTTATACAAGTTACCACATGGTGTGGTTATTGTGCCTATTATGATTAAGACACACTTCATGGTGGCAGCGGTAAAGAACTCTCTATGAAGAATGAAGATAGACTAAAAAGATTGTCTGTGGATAATTACTGTCATCATGCAAGTAGGAGTGCGCCAGAGCTGTTAGCTGCTAAGCTAGCTACCAACACGACGTCATGACTTCGCATCTACCGACGATGAACTGGTCCGATCCGGATCTGGGTGAGGCTATCTCACTATTTAAACAGAAGATGTCTCTGTACTTAGAAGATGAGGAAATAACAGATGCAGCTAAACAAGCAAGGAAAATATGTCATGGAATTGGAGATGAAGGATTAAAAAGACTGAATGCCAGTGGTCTCAGTGATGATGACGGTAAGAAAAAGCCTGCTAAACTATGGGAATTCTTTGAAAACCAGTTAAAGTTAAACGTGAACTTCAGAATTCATAGACTCCACCTGATGCAACACAGGCAGAAACCAGATGAGAATATAGATGATTTTGTGAGTAGAGCCAGAACATTAGCACAGAAATGTCAGTTTTCAGACGAAGAGCTTAACGAGTGTCTGATTGAGCTTATTATTGCGAGCACACCCCACAATGCTCTGAGGAATGATCTCTATAGCAAGCCAAAAGGATATTCCTTAGCAGAGGTTCTGGCAGAAGGAAGGAAATCTGAAGCCCTGACAGCAGGAAATGAACAGTTAGGCAAACTTGGCCTGTCGAAGAGAAAAAACACGAAGAGAAAATCCATGCTGTGGATAGGGGCTGCACATGTCATAACTGTGGGAAAAGTCACAAACCACGTCAATGTCCTGCATATGCTTGTGGTGCAAAAGGTCACTGGGAAAGGTGCTGCAGGAAGTCCAAACGAGAGTGCCAGCAACATCCTGGTCAGAGCCAGAGCCAGGGAAGTAAGTGACACCCACCACAAAACAGACAGCACAAACGCCAACCCCATAAAAATAAAAAGCAACAGAGTGGGGCTCGCATACATGCTATAGACAGTAGCAGCAAACAGAAAGTGAGGATGAAAGTACCTACCAAAAACAGTTATGTTCCATCACTATCAGCGAAACACTGTCCTGAAGGTGAAACCACCTGACCTACCTGGTCGTGGACACACACTACGTCTCAAGACTGACACAGGCAACACACTCTCATTACGTACCTTCAAGCAGATGTACGGTGAAAATGCATGCACCCAGAGATGGTTGAGAAAAACCCACAAGAGGCTATCTGCATACAGTGGTCATGCCATCCCCTGCCTAGGCACCATTGACATTCCATGCCAGTACAATGAACCCAACTGGATTAATGCCAAGTTCTATGTTGTGGACGTACCAGGGCCAGCTGCAGTTGGTCTGCCAACATGTGAACTGTTAAACCTAGTGACTGTCAACGTGGATGCACAGGGCTTGACGCTAACTTTTTTCCCAAGGAGCACATGTGCTCCTAAGTTGAAAAAGTAAGGAGCGCACAAAGAACTTTAGGGGAACAATGTAAATTGATCAAATAATGTGTTTTCTGTAATAAACGTGATGCAAATAGACATTTACAAGCAAAATTATTTAATGAATTTGTATACAAAATGTACAGAAAGGTAAAATGATCAAGTTTTGAAAAAGTATTGCAATTTAATTTTGTCTTTAATGTTATTATCTTATATATATTATCTTTGCAATATGATTATCTTATATAATGTTATTACTATCCTAAAACATTCTCCAGGTCCTCTGAAACTCTGCAGGACTTATTTCCACCCTGCCCAGCAGCGGTACCGTGGCGAATGGTCCCTAACTGCGGGGAGAACGGAGCAGGCTTCCCCAGAGGTCCGCCGCTTTTCCCGGTCCCTCTTCTCCGCCACACTTTGACTTATTCCCACCCAGCCGACAGCTAGGCCGTGGAGAACGGTCCCTAACTGCGGGGAGAACTGAGTAGCCTTCCCCGGAGGTCCGCCGCTTTTCCCGGTCCCTCGTCTCCGCCACACTTTGACTTATTTCCACCCAGCCGACAGCCTGGCCGTGGAGAACGGTCTCTAACTGCGGGGAGAACGGAGCAGGCTTCCCCGGAGGTCCGCCGCTTAACCCAATCCGTCTCCTCCACACTTTGACTTATTTCCACGCTGCCAACAGTGGGACTATTCATTGTGCTGACAGTGGCTTGGAAAACCGCCCATAACCATGTCACACGGGGAAGGGGGAAGAGGGAAGGCGGCTGGAGTTCCTCCAACATTTGCGGTTAGATTATCATATTTTTTTTATTGGCAAAAATATAGGCTGCTTTGGCTGATTTTTTTATGTGCACATGTGCCCCTAAATATTTTTTACAATTCGCACACACCTATTTTTAGTCGCAAATGCGAGTGAAACGCTCGCACTGTCGAGCGCTGATGCAGTAACTGAGAATGGAAACGTAAGCCAGAAAAAAACAAAACAGACAAAGACAAAAACTAAAATGAACATAACTAACAGTGCAGACCTAAAGAGAGCATACCCAGACCAGTTTGACAAAATTGGTAACTTGGGGAGGCCAATCTCGTACTGAAAAAGGATGCTGAACCATTCATAGACCCACCATGCAAGTGCAGCATCCACGTCAAAGATAAGCTAAAGGATGAACTGAACAACCTAGTCGAACAAGATGTGTTAAGGAAAGTGGAACAGCACACAGATTGGTGCTCAAGTCTAGCATTAAGTACAAAGAAAGACTGTTCCCTTCGTATATGCCTAGATCCCCAAAAGCTAAACGCCAGCCTTAAGAGGTGCCCACACAAAATTCTAACTGTGGAGGAACTGAACCCAAAGTTTGCAAATGCAAAAATATTCAGCAAACTATAGATGGAAAAGCTGGATACTGGTCAATACACCTCGATGAGGAGTCACAACTGTTAACAACATTCCGAACTCCATTTGGCAGGTACTGCTGGAAACGTCTGCCATTTGGACTAAGTGTCTCCTAAGATCTCTTCCAGGCCAAGATGGACCAAATCCTGGGGGGGCTCGACGGTGTTGTCAGCATAGCCGATGATACTGCAATCTATGGAGCCAGTGAAGAAGAACAGGACAGGAACCTGATCAACCTGATGGAGAGAGCAGCCAAGACATGTATTGTGTTCAACAGTGAAAAGTGCACAATAAAACAGACAAGAATCTCATTCTTTGGCAACCTGTACACAGACAAAGGCATCAAACCAGACCCAGCTAAAATCAGGGTCATCCAAAAAATGCCGACACCCCAAAACAAAGATGAGCTGAGCAGATTCCTGGGGCTGCTAACCTATCTGTCATCCTACATCCCAAAGTTCGCAGACAAAGCACACACGCTGAGGGCGTTGCTGAAAAGTGACGTGCCTTGGATGTGGGACTCTGACCATCAAAAGAGCTTTGAGGACCTGAAATCAATAATCACTGAACATGACTGTCTAAAATACTATGATCCAAGCACACCCCTGACACTGGAGGTGGACGTGTCACAGAAGGGACTGGGCGTGGCTTTGGTGCAGAACAACAGACCCATAGCCTTTGGCTCAAAGACACTGGATGACTGCCAATCTAGGTACAACAACATAGAGCGTGAAATGCTTGCCATAGTCTATGGGATGCAGCGATACCATACCTACCTGTATGGGAAGTAATTTACTGTGGTAACAGACCACAAACCACTTGTGACCATATGCACAAAGCCACTACACGCTCCACCACAGCTACAGTGCATGCTGCTAAAAACACAAGGATACAACTACGAGGTCATGTATCGACCAGGAACCCATATGGTCCTGGCAGACACTCTCAGTCGATTACCGAATCCTGAGAACAACAGCAACATCGAGCTGGATGAGCATATCGACGGAATAGACAGAAATCGAGGATCCAAAGATGCACACTGTTACAATCATAAACTTCTCTCCCGAGAAACAGGACACTCTCCGCACAGAAACCGCCATCAATCCCAAACTCAATGCACTGAAAGAGCTGATCCACCAGGGATGGCCAGACAACATCAAAGTTCTGCCAAGACAACTGCGTGCATATTGGTCATTCAGAGATGAGCTTGCAATTGAAGCAGGAGTCATATTCAAAGGCAGACAGGTGCTTATCCCGGACTCCATGACTGACTCTATACTGGAACAGCTACATGTAGGACACCAAGGCATTGAGAAAACACGGCGACTAGCGCGAGAAAGTGTCTACTGGATCAGAATGAACGACGACATCGAAAGAGTCT
This sequence comes from Epinephelus moara, assembly GCF_006386435.1. Lineage (NCBI taxonomy): Eukaryota > Metazoa > Chordata > Actinopteri > Perciformes > Serranidae > Epinephelus > Epinephelus moara. Next base: position 1,857,766 of record NC_065517.1, on the reverse strand, counting down.
GCAGGTCATGTAGCACGTGTGGAACATCAGGATGAAAATCCAAAAGAACCTCTCAACCCACACATTACACCATCAAAACCATGGCAGTCTCTAGCTTCTGGTCTATTTGAGATTAATGGACATCAGTACTTACTGACTGTGGACAGATACTCCAAGTTCCCTGTACTGGATGAAATGCCCATGCCTGTGTCTAGCCAGGCAGTTGCACAAAAAATGCAAATGTACATGTCTCTTTTCGGACGGCCTGATGAGATACTTACGGACAATGGACCCCAGTACACAGGGCAAGCGTTCCAAAAGTTCACAGCGGACTGGGGAATCAGGCACGTGACAAGCTCACCCCAATACCCAAAGAGCAACGGATTCATTGAGAGGCATGTGCGACACATCAAATCCATCGTGAAGAAAACCCTGAAACAAGGAGGTGACATACACATAGCTTTACTACAGGTCAGAGCAAAACCCATCGACAGTAAACTACCATCACCTGCAGAACTAATCTTTGGAAGGCCAGTCACCACCCTGCTGCCGGGTCAAGGAGAAACTAGGAAAGGAGGAACACTGCCTCCACCTGGAGCAAAGAACAGCAGACAGGAGCATCATGACCGCAGCAGCGGCAGGGAACTACCTCCACTCAGTCCTGGACAGAGTGTGAGTCCTAAACAAGGAAAGAGGGACTTGCTACCCAGCCACCATCATACAGAAGTGCGATGAGCCAAGGAGCTACATCGTACAAATACCAAATGGAAACAAAATCAGACGTGGCAGGAGCCATCTGCGTGAAATACACTACCCTCATGCACTAAGGAGTGCAAGGACCCGCTTCACAGAACCACAACCTCAGAATGAATCTCATGGAGCAGGAACACATTCCACTCAAACCTGTGAAACAAACACCAACACAGAAGAATCCACTAGTCCTAAGATAATACACACGAGATCTGGAAGAGCGGTTGCTAAACCAGCTCACTACAAGGACTATGATTAGAGACAATCACACGCAGTGACACACACACAGAAGGACTCTGAATAAGTTTATTGTTTTGTTGTGAGATTGACGTTCCTATGTTGTGAAAGAGTCTATTACAAGAAATACACTAATTGATTGATATCTAATGGTGTTTTACGCTAATGTGAGCAGACGTTATATTCTGCACAATTCTGAATAAGGGTGCTATGAAAATGTATGTTGTTATTGCTTGCAGTTCTGTCAAGAATGTTTTATTTACATAGGTTGAAGTCAGTGGGACATCCCAGCTAAAGAGGGGGGATGCAGTGATATGTGTGATATACATGTCATACGGATTACTGTTAATTTATTATGCTGATCTGTTTTGTACGACATCTATTGCACGTCTGTCCGTCCTGGAAGAGGGATCCCTCCTCAGTTGCTCTTCCTGAGGTTTCTACCGTATTTTTCCCCGTTAAAGGGGTTTTTTTGGGGGAGTTTTTCCTTATCCGCTGTGAGGGTCCTAAGGACACAGGGATATCGTATGCTGTAAAGCCCTGTGAGGCAAACTGTAATTTGTGATATTGGCCTTTATAAATAAAATTGATTGATTGATTGATATTCACAGGAACTATACTAGGTGCTATGTACTATAATTGTGATTGCACCAGATTAGATAGACATGTGGTCCTCCTGTATGTATGTACCCTGCCCACTGAGCCACGAGTAAACCTGAGTTATAAGTTACCACATGGTGTGGTTATTGTGCCTATTAGGATTAAGTAACACTTCAATTGGAGAACTCTATCTGTGCATCATGGGAATGATGTCAAAACATAAACTGAGGAATCATGTGTTGAAAAAAAAAAATTAACATCTTATGAAGTTTAAAAAGCTAAAAAAATAATGATAATAAGTGAATTAAAGCACCACTGTCATTAACTTGCTGAACATTTTGATATTTGAATGGTTTCTGAGCTGAAAGTACACAGAAGTATTTAGCAGAACAGGAGAAGATGACAAGAATGCAATGCTGCTACTGTCACAGCGTTCACATTAATAATAGATTAATTGATAATGAAAATAGCTTTTAGTTGATTACAACAATGTAATGAAAAAAAAACCCCATTGCTAACAAAGTTAGCAGAGTGATATTTTAAAATTGCAACAATCATCAGTATGTAACTGTAGTGTTTTACCACATTTCTTTCCAAGTAAAAAAAATAAAATAAACAACTGATGAACCGACTAATTGTCTAATTATAGTCCGTAAGAGTAGCCTATATTGCAGTCATGGTATGAATAGTTGAATATCTATATCTATATCTATATCTATATCTATATCTATATAAATATGGGGGGGGGGGGGGGGGGGGGCATCTCTGAGGCCCCTGTCACTCCTCAAAGGCACAAAATGGTTTAGTCTGCCTCGCACTAAGATTTGTCTCAAAAAGAAGCTAGAGCCGAGTGAGTGACTATTTATGCTACTGGAGCACAAAGGTTCACTGTCATGTCTTCCCCCAAGAAAGGAAATCGGGTTCAAAAAAAAAAAAAGAAAAAAGAAAAAAAGAAGCCTAACTTAAGGCTGGTGGTGCTCAGACTACCTAGAGGTAATCAGATGGTAGCAGTAGCCTGCACTGTAAGAGCTTTATCATTATGGACATAAATTAATTGACATGCTCACGGTTCCAGTAAACAGGGTAGCATTCCTTCTCCCTGATATCCACTTCATAGAGCCCTCCTCTGACACACACTGCTTCCACGCTGATGTCGTCCAGGTCCCTCATGTCCTCCGACACCGAGTGCTGCTGCCCTCCGCCCTGCTGCACCACCGACTCCACCCGGACACTTCCACCGTCCACCGCTCCACTCTCCGGCTGGATCTCACCAGAACTGGCTGCCTCCTTCCCCTCGGCCTCGCTGGGATCGACGAGGCGTTTGACCTTGTCGGGGTTCTGCTCACAGAATCTCCGATAGACAGTCTCGATTTTTAAAGAGTCATGTCCGACGAATGGCTTCCACGTCCGCTTGTCCTCTTTGTAAAACCAACGGACCTCCTCTGGTCCCAGCTCCGTAACGATCTCACCGCGGTGCCTGGAGCTATTGGACCGTATGCGCCTCTTGGTTGTGACATTCCCGTCACTTTCGGTGTACTCTGGGTCGATGTCCAGATACGATGTGCCCGAATATTCCTCCCCAGCCAGGCCCAGCATCATGCCATCCTGGGATAACAGCGGCAGGTGTCTGTCCAAGCCGGGTTGCTCTGGGCTCCTGTCCGCAGCAGCAACACCATCTCCCATCGGATTGTCGTCGTAGCCGGACACAAATACATCATTTGCCATATCCCATTCACTACTGCTGACAGAGTTATTCTCTGAGCTCTGCTGGCGGATAGCCGGTTTTTCCTTCATGATGCTCATGATTTCGCCGCAAATTAGACTCAAAACATGGAGATAGCGTTACAAAAAATCACAACAATATCCCTACCGTCAGACTATTAAACCAGATTAACGGGTTTTTTCTCCCCAGTTGATAACATCTGTATGTCGAGCTGACCTGACCCCGACAATATTCCCAAACATTATAGCTAAAGATGTAAAAATGTTCACCCGGATTGCTTCAACTAAACATAACCCCCCTGCTCTCCTGCCCGTGTAGGCCTACACTCCCCGATTAATTAGGCCTACGGGTTTTAAGTGATAACTGCTGAAATATTCAATGAACGCTACGAGCTATGACGGCAATCTCAGCTGCTCCATAATGTCAAGTTAATGACAACAAAGTAAATTTCCTATTCATACTTTCAAAATAAACTCGTATGCACGAGCAAGAATGAGGGACTTACAAAATAAAATACAAAGTATATATATACAGTAGTTAACCACTACTTACTATAGCTATACTGTAGCTTGCTACCAGCTTTCAAACTTATTTTTACTTTTATCTTGAAGACAAGTTCATCATATAGCCTAAGCAGTTTGTTTTTTCAAACTTTATTGAAAGGTATAGGAATTTCCATAACAGCAGACATGTAGCCTACTCCTTGCGTTAAGACAAATATAAGTACAGATTCAAATAAATAAGAAGCTAACAAAAGGTATTGCCGACATCATGAAAACATGATAACATCGTTAAGTGCAAAATAAAAATGAAAAAACAAACAGAAACATAGGCCTGCATATTATTCCTCCTTAAAGAAATACTCATATAAGTAGTTACATATCAGTTTTCTCATGCGTGACGTATTTAGGTTACTAGTTTAAACACACGGACGTTAGATTTCGTCTAAATGTATGGCAGTGCATATTGGTGACTTTCAACTTGCTTTGTGTTAACAAAAAAACAAAAGTAATTTTTTTCCTTTATATACCTTCTGGGCCACCGTAGTCCTCTCTGACTTCCTGTCATGGCCGTCATGGAGAATGTTTCGCAGCAGATTTCTTAAATAACTTGGCTTATTCCGTGACAAACATCATATGAAATGGCAGCGGTCTTCTTGGTGACCTTGTACGAGTATTCCCCATTGTTTTACATTAGTGTGGTTTCTTTGTGTTTCGTTGTTACCGCCGCCATGGTGCTGGGCTGGTAAGTGTTTAGCCACATTAGCGTAGCCACCGACCTGGCAACATGTTTGGAACGTTGTTTTCACACATTACCCCCACACGTCTCTCTCAAGTTTTGTCCATTTAGGCAACTTTTCCTTATTGTTTTATCTTTGCGACTTGGCGTGTAGCCTACTTTATCATCTCGGTAGTAACCATGACATTATAAAAACGTTACATAGTTACACTGCCAGAACATTTGAAGCAGCTACAGCTGTCACTGCTGTAGAGTGCAGTCTTTCTATCGGAGTGTTCACAAACGTACGTCGGCCAAATGTATTCACAGGTATGATTGTGAGTTGTTTTAAGATACACGCGCCCTGATTCAAACCGTTTAAACTACAAATTAAGAAAATATATAAATTTCTATCTATTTCGATGCTGTTTAAAATGTAGTCTGACATTTTATTTACACCATAAGTGCCCATCTAATCATTGAAACATTGAAACGTGCACTTCACAACTGCTATCATTAAACATTTATTGGCTAGAGTTGGAAAAACAGTTAAATGTATTTAGGTTAACAGTGGTGGAATATAACTAAGTGCATTTACTCATGTACTGTACTTACGCACAGTTTTGAGGTACTTGAACTTTTCTGGACTGTTTCCATTTTATGGCAGTTGATACTTATACATTTCTACATCTGAGGGAAATATTTATTTTTAAGATATTTTTTTGGGGCATTTTTTGCCTTTAATGGACAGGACAGTTAAGTGTGAAAGGGGGAGAGAGAGAGGGGATGACATGCAGCAAAGGGCCACAGGCTGGACTCGAACCCGGGCCGCTGCGGCAACAGCCTTGTACATGGGGCGTCTGCTCTACCACTAAGCCACCTACGCCCCTGAGGGAAATATTTAAGCAATATCACGTGAGAGGGAGTGCTGTTGTACTGTATATGAGCATGGCTGTGATTGAGTCATAAGCACGACACTGTAGGCCAAGTGCCAAAGGTAATCACAGCTATGCTGATATTCAGTACAGTACAACTTTAAGTGTGATATTGCTTTTATACAACAGTTCTACAAGCTCCATTTATCAACAGTAAGGAAGCTACAACAGGTTCTGTTTGACAAATAGATTTGCAGCTGGACTGTATTGTTTCCAAGCAACACATAAACATTCCTATGCACTAACTTACTACTTTGTGTAAACTAGGTCTCCACTTTACCATAGGCAAGCTGCTGTATATAATGTGGGCTTCATCTGTTTCCATTCATTTTTTTGAGCTGTTACAGTAAAGTCTGTTGACAGTCGCTTTGCCATATTGCATCCCACAAGTTTTATTCTGAAGTAGGCCAAGTGAGAAGACCCCTCAAATAAATGGTTCGATTATGAGATCATCGTTGACAAGTTGGCTAAAGGTTGATATAAGACGAAACCTCATGGAGTGGCTCGTGGTTCCTGAATATGCTTCTCAAAATTTCTTTGCAGTCTGTGCATTCAGTTTTTTGATTTCTTGTGTACGAGTCAAGGTGATTGATTAGAGGTCAGTTGGACACAAAACTATTTTAGAATCTATGAATATCCACATCAAATTCCACAATAATGTAACCAGTAGTTTTAGAGATATCTATTCAGAAAGGAGGTATTGGATAAAGAGTCAACAGGGTGGAAGTTTGATTTGAAAAACATTTTCCCCATCACCCAGCCAAAGCAGATCAGTGAAAGTGGTGTGATATAGAAAAGAGAGCCTTGCATAACATAGCGTAGTACCTTGTGCTCTTTCACACTTTGTTGACTCTGCCTCCTGTCCTACAGGTTTGGCTTTGATGTCCCAGTGATCCTTCGCAGCGCAGATGAGACAGAGTCCCTCCTACCAACCCCTGAGAAGCAAATGGTCCAGATGACCAATCCCTTCATCCTGGAGATGGGCTCTGGGCCGGCATCTGTCACTGGTGAGTACAGCCACCATCAGCAACAGAACTCAGTAACTGGGAATATTAAAGATAGCCTGACTTGAATTTAAAGTGTCTGGAGATCTTAAATGCTTCTTCTTTCTAACAAATGTATACAAGAGAATGACAATTAACCCTTCCTGTTCCAGGGTACTACAGGTAACACACCGTGGTTGCTGTACAGCTCTTATGTGTGGATGTCTGTACCTGAATCAGTATAGTTTCTTGGTACAGAGTACACACTGCTCAAAAAACTTAAGGCATCACTTAATGGTCACAGTGTAACACCAAGTCAGTTAAACTTCAGGAATATCAGTCTGTCCATTTAGGAAGCACAAGCGATTGTGAATCAGTTTCACCTGTCTTGGTGCAAATAAGAAGTGACAACAGGTGCAATAGAGAGGCAAAAGCAAGACAACCCCAAAAAAGGGAATGGTTTTACATGTGGTGCCCACAGACAATTGCTCTCTCCTTATCCCTCCTGACTGATTGTTTTTGAGTTTTGTGTTCTGCTAGTGTCCTTGTCATTACTGGTAGCATGAGGTAGTACCTGCAGGTCAATCAGATTGCACAGGTAGTCCAGCTCCTCCAGGATGGCACATCCATACGAGCGGTCACAAGGTTTGCTGTGTCTCCCAACACAAGAGCATGGAGGAGATACCAGGAGAGCAGCCATTACACAAGGAGAGCTGGACTGGGCCGTAGAAGAACATCAACCCAGCAGCAGGACTGGTATCTGCTCCTTTGTGTGAAGAGGAACAGAAGGAGCACTGCCTGAGCCCTAAAAAATGACCTCAAGCAGGCTCCTGGCATGCATATTTCTGACCAAACTGTCAGAAAAAGACTCCATGAGGGTGGCATGCGGGCCCGATGTGCACTGTGCAGCTCGATTGGCATTGGCCAGAGAACACCATAATTGGCAGGTTGGTGCCCTGTTCTCTTTACAAATGAGAGCAGGTTCACAGTGAGCACATGTGACAGACATGAAAGAGTCTGGAGACGCTGTGGTGAATGTTATGCTGCCTGTAACATCACCCAGCATGACGGGTTTGGCGGTGGGTCAGTGATGGTCTGGGGAAGCATATCCTTGGAGGGTCGCACAGACCTCCATGTCATAGCCAGTGGTACTCTGACTGCTGTTAGGTACTGGGATGAAATCCTCAGAGCAGTTGTCAGACCTTACACTGGTGCAGTGGGCCCTGGGTTCCTCCTGATGCAGGACAATGCCCACCCTCATGTGGCCAGAGTGTGTAGACAGTTTCTGGATGATGAAGGCATTAATGCCATTGACTGGCCCTCTCATTCTCCTCACCTAACTCCAACTGAGCACCCATGGGACAATATGTAGCGATGGCAACATCGTCACAGACTGTCGAGGGGCTCACTGATGCCCTCATCCAGATCTGGGAGGAGATCCTCCAGGACACCATCCACTGTCACATCAGGAGCATGCTCAGACATTGTCGGGAGAGCATACAGGCATGCAGGAGCTATGCACACACTACTAAGTCACATTATGAGTTGCTGTGGTAGAATTGATAAAAGTTGGATCAGCCTGTGATTTCATTTTTTTACTTGATTTTTGGTGTGGTTTTGAATCCAGCCCTCAGTTGGTTGAAGATTTTGTTTTCCATTGTCCACTGTTACATCATTCTGTTCTTAACAAATTATACAATGTACATCAGTAAAGACTTTCAACTTGAATAATTTGTTCATCAAGACCTGATGTGTGATTTAAGTGTTCTCTTAAATTTTTTTAGCAGTGTAGATATCCTTCAAGTTTTGCGTCTGTTGGAAGCATTCATGTGAATATATGACAATCACCAATAAACTATGTGTGTAGTTATTTTTATGCAGGGTTATGAATCCTACCTCCAAATGTCGCAGCATCTATATATCCAATACAACCACTGAGTGGTACTTTTACTTTATGTATCCAGGCCATCATAACATTAGCGAACACTCTCTTGTAGATGGTGTGTCAGTGAGGCCCCGCTGTCTGGAGCCCTGTGTCCTGAACTGCTTCTGGGGCTGTGAGGTCAGTGCCCTGCAGGGAGCGCTGCAGGCCCACCAGCATGGCCTGCTGCTCAGCACCTCCCAGTATTTCCAGGAGGCCCTGCACTTCCGCTACCACCACTACCAGAGCTTCCAGTATCCTTTACAGTACTAACAGATACTCATATGCATGTAGGGTTGGGATCCGGATCCAGTTCTTTTTTGGAACCGGGTCCAAAGTTCCGGTTCCGGAACCGGTTCCATCACATTTGGAGTAACGGTTCCTGCAAACGGTTCCTAGATTGTAAAAAAAAAAAAAAAAAACGAGTGCGGCACGGGCCGCATATTTCTGTCCAAACTCGACTGAGCCCAACATTATTTAATTACTAAAGCACTGAGTTTGTGTCACACAGTTGTTATGGTTACAGGCTATTTAACAGGCCGGGCGTGCGCTGTGGGTGCTCTGTGGAGAGGGAGACCTCCGTGTTTGAGACGGGAGCGGGCAGCAGGAGGTCTGCTTCCAGCAAGGGGAGAGGGAGAAATATAACAAAATAAGATAAAATAGGAAAACTTGTCTCCCTCTTTTATTTTATTTTCAGCGTTTAATCAAGGCGGAGGCGGGCGGCGGGAGGTCCGAGACTTCCAGCGAGGGGAGCGGTAGAAACAAACAGCCAGTGTGTGTGTGTGTGTTCTGTTCAGGTGTTGTCACGTAAATAACAGTGCCCAAGCATGAATGCATGTAAGTATTTTTTATTACATTGCTGTGGTTAATTTGAGGTAATAGTGTTACTGTAGAAATAAGAGAATCACTTTTTGTTGTTATATATTCTCAGGGAGATGATACAAGCTCTAAATCTGAAATACACACCACACACAAATGTGTATTTTCATCTAATTGTACTGTGCAACAGTTAGAATAAAGTTTTTGTATTTGTATGATTGCATTTGTGTTTATTATATACTTGTTTAAGTATAGCAAGTATAATGAATATAATGTAGGAATCGGTAAGGAATCGGACCGTTGAGAAGGAATCGGTAAGGAATCGGAATCGTTAAAATCCTAACGAGTCTCAACCCTATATGCATGCCCATACAGAATCTGCAGATTTTTAAATTGTTTTCAGCAGTGATCCGAAATGAAAATCTGTAGAATTCTGCGGAAGGTTTTTTTTGTCTTGTAATGTTATAGACGATATGTATTTCTGATTGTGGTGGGGGAAAAATCAATACAGCATAGTATTGCGATATTTTGCGTGGCTATCACATGCTTGATGACATAGGCTTATAGCATGTGAAATACCAAAATTAAATAGAAGCTGATACCTACACCTTATACCTTTAAAGGTCAGTTGGTATTTTCTCCTTTACTCCTGGTGGTATATGTCCATGCAAATATAAATGTACTGCTTCCATCAGGAAATTCAAATCTGAATATTATTTCAACTTGACATCTGAAAACTTAAATAACCCTTCTAAATTCTGGAAAACAATTAAGTCGCTTAACCCTACTGCCCCTGCTTCGCTCCCCCAACAAATTATTCATTGTTCTCAGCCAATAACTGATAAGCAATCTATTGTTGATCTTTTTAATGAACACTTTGTTTCTGCTGGATATTTGTTCCATCACTTGTTTCCCGATTTGAAATCCAGTGTCTTGTCCAGCCCTCCCACTGCTGAAGAGACTCCAGGTTTTTATGGTTTTGCTGTTGAACATATTTCTACTGATCTGTCCTTAAGGCTTTAAAAGCAATTGACCCTAAGAAATCTCCAGGCCCAGATGGCCTTGATCCCTATTTTTTAAGACTCTCAGCAGAACTCATAGCTGAACCCCTGGCTAACATTTTCAACTTATCCCTGTCCACTAATTCTATCCCCAAATCTTGGAAGGAGGCATATGTTTTGCCCATTTTTAAGGGGGGGGGGGGGGGGGGGTCCCTCTGACCTGAACAACTATCGGCCTATTTCAAAACTCTCAGTGGTTGCTAAAATTATGGAATCCCTGGTGAATGACCAGCTAAAGGAGTTTATTAGAAAGCAGTCAGCTTAGCTCTGTTCAGTCTGGTTTTAGATCAGGTCATAGCACTATAACTGCTGCCTCCAAGGTGCTGAACGACATAATTCAGGGTCTTGATAATAATAAACACTACGCAGCAGTGTTTATTGATTTATCTAAGGTGTTTGACACTGTGGACCACACCATCTTAATCAATAGGCTCCATAATATTGGCTTGAGTGTCAACTCTGTTAGTTGGTTTGCAAATTATCTTACTGACAGGTCACAGACAGTCCTTGCCAATGGTCAGAGGTCATCTTCCAAGTCAGTTGCCCGGGGCGTGCCCCAAGGGTCTATTCTGGGGCCTATCTTGTTCACGATTTATATAAACAACATTGGCACAGATATACAAAATTCTGATTCATCTAACTTTCATCTGTATGCAGATGATACAATTGTTTATTCTTGTGCCTCCTCTCTGTCTTGCGCTTTTCAGCACCTCCAAAAATTGTTTAGCTCGATTCAGGCTGATTTTAAAAATCTTAAACTGGTTTTAAATGCTAGTAAAACAAAAGTCATGCATTTCTCTAGATCCCACTCCCAGCCTCCTGTTCCTAACATTTTCACCACTGATGGAAAGTGTATAGAACAGGTGGCTTCCTATAAATATCTTGGAGTCTGGCTTGATAAAACTTACTTTTTCTATTCATTTGGATAATCTTGCCAAAAAACTCAGGATTAAACTAGGATTTTATTTTAGAAACAAGCATTGTTTTAATCTCACTGCCAAAAAGAGACTTGTCATGGCTACCTTTCTTCCCATGATTGATCATGGTGATGTTCTTTATATGCATGCCTCTGCTGCAGGGGTCGCATTAACTGGATATTCTTGGTCATTGACCGGTTTTTTACAACAATGACTGGAAAATATGAAGGCCGTCGGTCATTTGACCGGTTGCAATTACCACCCCTGCCCACTTGGCGGCGGAGTGCACAGTCAGTGGTTTAAGTGGCTGCCGTTTTCACGCTGCAGAGAAAAAGTCATTCATCTGCTTCATGTAGCGTTGTTAACATAACGGCCTGGACACACCAGATGCGTTAGTGCCGCAGAAGTCCTGCGAGTATGCTCGCAGGCGCTTGACTGTCCACACAGGCAGCGCATTTCTCCTGCGCTCTCCGTGCCGGTTAAACATCATTAAACATTAGCCTCTTTGACTGCACCCTCTCAGTATCAGCAGTGAAGACACAGTGGAATATCACACACAGATTCCTGCTGACCAGGGGATCAGAGATTTTGGACCGTTGCCAAGGGAACACTACCCTCTTGTGGTTGTACTGACGCTGGCAGAGCCGGACGCCAGAGACTCGTACAACATCGTGAGTCTACCTCACATTCAGACATTTTCAGAACTGTGCTGCTGGTCCTTCTTGTTTTTGCCAATGTTCTTCTTCTTCTTCTTCTTCTTCTTCTTCTTGTTCTTGTCCTTCTTCTTCTTCTTCGCCTTCTCCTTCCTTCTCTTATTCCTATGCATTTAATCTGCCTTCCTATGCATAAAAATAAACTAACTTTGCACATAGTTCCAGTCCTATGCCAAGCTTCCTCACCTGAAACTGTGGGCCAATAGTCCTGATGGTGGCGCTAGAGCAGCTGTCTACAGTTGGAAACTTTGTAATGTCATAACAAATCAGTCATACATGCCACAACTTTGCAGCGTTAAAATATTGCACAAATTAAGCAGACATTTTCAGACACTTTGACCTGGCAGGAATTATGAAGTACATTACTTTGTTTTTACCCCAAACTGCAAAGCTCATCCAGGAACACAGAGCTATAAATTAGTTGTTCAAAACTTTCTGTTTCCATTGTCCAGTGTGCTCTATGTTATTATACATGTATTGTTTTCCTTTTGGGCGGCACAGTGATGCAGTGGTTAGCACTGTTGCCTCACAGCAAGAGGGTTTTGGATTCAAATCTGGGGCTCTTCTGTGTGGAGTTTGTGTGGTCCTCCTGTGTCAGCGTGGGTTTTCTGCGGGTTTTCCAGCTTCCTCCCATAGTTCAAAGACAGGTTAATTGGTGACTCTAAATTGCCTGTAGGTGTGAATGTGAGCGTGAATGGTTGTCTGTGTCTATGTGTCAGTCCTTTGATAGTCTGGTGACCTGTCCAGGGTGTATCTCTCCTCTCACAGCTGGGATAGGCTTCGGCCGCCCGCGACCCTGTTCCAGAATAAGCAGTTACAGATAATGAATGAACATTTTCATACGTTTGACTGGCAACAGTAGTGGATGGAAAAGTGCAGAAATTTGCATTTTCTTTTGGCAATTTTTCTGAAAATTCGGTTAAAATTTTTGCTACATTTGGATGGAAACCCAACTATAGTCTGGCACCATAGACGGCAGATAGCTCAACAAGATTATGCGTTTCCCCTGGCATCTAAAGTTGTGAATTCAAGCTCTGAGTGATGTAGAATAAATATAAATTATTAATGATAATAAACTTTACTTATAAAGCACCTTTCAAAACACAGTCACAAAGTGCTTTACAAAGCCAAATAAAAGACAAAGCAAATAAAACAGATAAAAGCAATGAAAACAGAAAACACATAACAGAGTAAAACATGCATTAATAAAGCAGATAAAATCACTGAAAGGCAATTTTAAACGTGTGGGTTTTGAAAAGATGAGACTGAGTTTGCAGCCCTGATCTCCTCAGGCAGGTCATTCCAAAGTCTTTTTGCTCTAACTGCAAAGGCTCTATCACCTTTGTGAATTAATCTGGACTGAGGAACAACAAGAAAAGATGCATCTGAGGATCCCAGGGTCCGAGAAGGAACATAGGGCAATAAAAGATCTGTTATATAACTTGGAGCAAGGCCTCTCAGGGCTTTGTAAGTTATAAATGAAATATTAAAATCAATTCTAAAAGCCAGGGGTAACCAGTGTGGGGAGGCAAGGAACGGTTTGATGTGGTCATGTTTTTAGTCTGAGTCAAGATTCTGGCAGCAGTTTTGGATGAGCTTTAATGATGCCAGAGGGAAAGGAATTAGAATATCTAATTGGATAATTATGAATGCATGAATAACAGTTTCCAGATGTTTGTTAGAAAGGAATGATCTGATCTGGAGATATTTCTGTGATGGTGGAAGCCTGATTGAACTACTGAATTTACATGTTTGTCTAAACTGAGGGTTTGATCAAAAATGACACAGTGATTTCTGCAGTTATTGAGTGGGACAGAGAACCAAGACTGTTTGATATTTGAATGTTTGCACTATCTTGTCCTATGATCGATGTCTCTATCTTGTCAGCATTAGTTGCAGGAAATCTGTGAAGGCAATTTAGCAGGTTAACAGTGTTTTGGTAGTTATTTGTTGGATCATAACTTAAATAATTCTGACTATCATCTGCATACAAATGGAAATTGACACTATGTCTGTGTATAAGGTTGCCAAGAGGGAACATTTAAATAAAAAACAAAAAAAAACAAAAAAAAACAAAGATATTTTTAATTTAAAGGTCCAGTGTGTAAGATTCAGGGGGATTTGGTGGTGACGATTGCAGATTGAAACCAGCGAAAACTCTTCCAAGTTAGAATTCCTTCAGTGAGTATTTTACCTTAAGCTGAATTATCCACATAGTTCTACTCCTCTTAAATACAAACAGACCAGATGATTTAAAACACTAAAAACAATGCATGAAGCAGTTTCATGTTACAAATCAGTGTTTCTCTGACGCTGTTTGGATGAACAACCACCAATGTGTGTCCACCTTTTTTTTTCTAATCCAGATGTTTAGGAAGTTTTTACTTGGACCTGAATTATCCACAGAGGTCTCTTCCTCTCCAAATCAAACAGACCAGGTGATTTAAACTAGTAAAAATACTGGATAAAGCATTTTTACATTAAAATGTCAGTGCCATGCCGGTGTTTGGTTTGTCTGTTCTGGGCTACTGTTAGGCCTGAACGATACAACTTTTAAGCATCGCTATTGTAATGCACATGTGTGCAATATTTACATCGCGGGGCTTGCGACATGTGGCTTGCCCTAATTAAATTAAGCACATACGTTGAAATTGCCGAGTGATGCGCGTAAAACTCGTTTTAATGACTGACCAACAAAAGATGTCTAATTTAGTGGAATAAAGAATAAAGGTGTTGGATTTACTAGAATAAAGGTAGACCTACCTGGCAATGCGACTGCGAGACAGGCACTTTCTCAGACACCGAGGCCCACGCAATCAATCAATCAATCAGCTGAGGACCACACACCACGTTTCCAGCTTGGGGGAAAAAGCAGGCGGCTCTCTCGCAAAGTGAAAACTGTAGCTGAAAAATTAGTGAAGAAGGGGAGAGAATAAACCATGGTGGTTTATGACTGCTTATTTTTATACTTAAGATGTGGGAGTGGTTTGAAGCTGTGTTTTTTACATGTGTCATTTTGTTAGAATGATGATACCATTTTTTTATTTTCAAAAAGGTTATTGTTCAATATTATTTTAGCAATGAACAATATACATTTGATTAAAATGTTAACAGTTTATGATGTCACTCATGGTTTATTTCATAATAAAGATTTTTTTTGTAAATGTACTGGTCCTGGATCCATCTGCTTCTCGAGCCCAGATGAACAACATGTATTGATTAACATAATGTTTCAGATAATTTGATTTTTGATTAAACAATATCACTTGACTGATGTTCTAACATGTCTCCTAAATCAGCAAGAGGAGTGGTGTGGTCTTTAAAACTATTCACATATTAAAGAGATGGTGGTTTCACTGAACAAATGCCTATTTTTTAGCACATTTTATGCTGTTGCATTCAAAGCAATATCAGCCTAATAATTCCAGAATGATTAATTCTCACCAAGTAGAGCTACTGAAGTCATCTGATGGAAAATAGTTCATCCCAAAATATATAAATCGCAATATATATCACTGGGGGCAAAAAAATCGCAATGTCAATTTTTAAATTTATTATGTTGATCTGTTCTGAATGACATCTATGGCACGTCTGTCCGTCCTGGAAGAGGGATCCCTCCTCGGTTGCCCTTCCTGAGGTTTTTACCATGTTTTTCCCCGACAAAGGTTTTTTTTTTTTTGGGTCCTTATGTGCTGTGAGGGTCCAAAGAACAAATGGATGTTGTATGCTGTAAGGCAAATTGTGATTTGTGATACTGGGCTTTATAAATAAAATTGAATTGAATTTAATGGACTTATTCTCAGGTGATTATACGCTAAAGAAAACATGCTTATTATATTATTTGCCATTTCTGCCAATATATAATATATAAATCGAAATTTGTCCTGGCTCAAGACTCCCACAACCTCAGATCCAGCACCTGGTTGCGTTGCATCGTGCCCTCAGTACGGACTGAGGCTGGTCGTAGGAGTCTGTCCTATTTTGGCCCTTGGTCATGGAATGACCTCCAAACGCGACTCAAGTTGGCCTCTCTAGTCTCTTTGGAGAGCTTTAAGCAAAATACTGCTGAGCTTTTGACCACTGTTTGCTCTTGCCATGGTATTTAGTTTGCTTTGATCGTCTGCTGCTGTCTTTTATTGTTTTTGTCTTTTTATGTGATCATTCCTTGTGCTTGTTGATGGTAGTCTTTTTCCTCTTTATCACATCTCCTTTGACTGTGGTTTGTATATGTGTGTTTCTTTTCATTTGTTGCTCTCCGACGTTTAACGCTTCCGCCTCTTGGCCAGGTCACCATTGTAAAAGAGATTTGATCTCAATTGGTTTTATCTGGTTAAATAAAGGTTAAATAATATCCCCATAAATCCTACACATTGGACCTTTAAGAAGTTAAAAATAGTTATGATCTGGACAGTTCTGCTGATTGACCCTCCTGTGTTTCTCATTTTTCTTCTCCTCCTCTTTTTCATCTCCTTCTCTTCCTCCTCCTTGTTCTTTTTCTCCTCAAAATGCACGGGCCCTATACACCACTGCGCAGCAGCTCTAACTTGCTGTTTGTTTTTGAGTCAGATGACCAGACTCAGTTTCATCTCTGTATTTTCACTACAGATACAGATAAAAAAACCCTGAGCGTATAAAGGAGAGACTTGAAGAAAAGTAATTGAATATTTCAAAGTTAAAGAAACTCATTATGCTGTCTTTCCTCTTCCAGGTGGCCAGTGTGACAGTTATTCATGTTCCGGATGACAAATACAGCCTTTCTGCACGGGTTCTCTTTCAGTACCTCCTCACCTCAAAAAGAAATATGTACGAGTTAAAGGTATGTCATATTTTGGCTCTGGTAAGTTGTTGTTGCTTTCTTCCCAAACTCACACAGGCAGGTGCTCCATATTGTGTCTACAATCTATTAGCTAGTTTATTTTTAGCAAGGTGACTAGGTTATGACTTCCAAAACCAGTCAGTACGTTTACATGTGTAGAAACATAAATTTAAAGGTCTGGAGCTGGGCCAGAAAGCTCGCGACCTCGTTCTTTTCTTCTCGAACGGACTTTCGTTGTTTTCTATTAGATATCAAAAAAACTCGAATACTCAGAGGTAAAAAAAAAAAAATCACTGGAGACACGTAGAATCAGATGCAACTGAGTTTAATGTGCTTGCAGGCAACAAACACATCACAACTCAATGAGTCAAGCTCCGGAGCAGGACTGGAATGTCTCTGTCTGTGCACTCGCTTTTATTGTGAAGATTTCGTCTTTTTCTTAATCCTTCCCACTTGGCTCTGATCGTAACGGTGTCACATTTCTGCTGAGTTTCCACTTTTTCTTTAATCCTTCCCCCTTGGAGCTGAAACATAACGGCGTCACACTTCTCCTGTCTCCCCCTGATGGCCGCCTCTTTACTTGCACTCGTACATAATAGTATCCCCTCTCTCCTTTTCTCCCTTGGAGCCAATTTCACCGTGTAATGCTTTTCTGGGCAGTCTAAGACCGCCTCCTCTTACCAGAGTCATATCAGGACAAGCTGGAATTCCCCTAACTTTCCACCAGTGTTTCTGAGCCCATCCTCATGCTATTTTTAATCCTAGGTACTTCTCCACCACAATGCTTAAGTGCTCAATGAGTGTATGTGTGTGTCATAGGAATACATGAAATAATAAACTAGTGTGTGTCTTGTCAGTGCACAGAGTACATTGCTTCAACACATATCTTTAAAAGTCAACTTAAAGGTAGAATATAAACACTTCAGTAAATATTACACTACATTCCCCCTTTGGGGCTAACAAGTCCCACTAAATAGTGAGGGAGGAAAATATATATTCCCCCCTTTGGGACCAGAAGATCCCATACTACAATCTTCATGAATCAGCAAGCTTAACAGAGGGAAAAAATATATATTCCCTCCTCTGGGACTGCAAAGTTCCACTCTACCCAAGCGATTTGCCAAACATCAAACACACTACATTCTACTGATTACAGCTTGGTATAGGCACAACAAGGGTAAGGCACTCAATGTGTAATATCACTCTGTTACAGTGTTTAATCTAAAACCTAGAAAGGTGATTGTTGAGTAGTGCAACACACAAGATAAGTCACAGTGGGATACATCATCACTCCAGTGTATACATAATTATAGAATGATTACAGTGAGTGGAACGCCCTAGTAATCCTGCAACTTTTGATATAGCACAGTCACTGGTTAGTAGAGTCAGTGGAAACATAGGCCGACGTCCCGGCCATACGCAGACGGCGGTAAGCTGCAACTTGATCCTTCAGTAACGCGATCTCAAGCTTCAACTCCCGACAGGTTGCCAGCTGCTTTCGCAGGTTTTGGTTGTCTCCTGTCAGGTTGCGAACCTGAGCACGCAGGTTGATCTTCTCCTGTTGATCCTGTTCATGCTGCTCCTTCAGTCCCCAGCGATTTTCCACTATCCTGCGTTTGTACGTGTAATGGCGCAGCTTGCGCAGGCTGTGTCGCAGCTCTAGAGGGAGGCTGCACAGTAGTCGACAGTAGAATTTTGCAGGAACATCATAGAGGTGGGTGTGCAGGTCGTCCACGAGCTGCTTGTATCTCTCAGTGGTGGGCGTCTCGTTTTGCAGCTCGCAGAGATGTCTTTCCACCGCCTCAGGCCACACGTTACATTGGCGTTGCAACAGGACTCTGGTGGCTCGGGACAATGGTCTTTGTGGCACAGGTGTGCGTTGTCAGCGGGGTTGAAGGGGTTGATGGGAGTCCAGTTCAGGATGTTCGTCAATGGCGGCTGCATACGCGGTGGCACATAGGTTCCTGGCGAGGTCATCGGCGCGTACTGGTACCAATGGGCTTCAATGGGGGCTCCTCCTTGGGGCACATACGGGAATGGGTGTCGGTTGGTCAGCCTGGGAGATGGGTTGGGGTGGTCTGGGCACTCTTGGATTCTGCTGCTTTGGATACGGGGATCTCCAACTGCTGGCCATGCTCTGCACCTATCTGTGTGTTGTAAGGGACATTGTTTAGTTCAGTTCACTTCCCTCTTTTCCTCCTTTTCCTCCTAATTGCCCCATGGTATAAATAACCCACATATGTTAATCAGTCGATTGTTAGTATGGGTTCGGTAACAGCAAGGTTTTACCTGAATCTATTGCCAATTATTTGGTTATTTCTTACCCTGAATTGGCTCTTCCTCTATATGACCTCGTATTCCCCTTCCAGGTTCCCCTTCATTGGCTCATATAAGTTTATATTGTCAGCCATATGCCCATACACGTCTATATTGTCGGTCATGGTCTCATATAGGGCTGGGCGGTATGACCTAAAATTTATATCACGGTATAAATCGAATCCCTTCACGGTAACGGTATATATTGCGGTATAAATTTAAGTGTAAAAGTTATAATAGAAGTGTTTCTGAATGGGTTTTGTAGTCCCTTAACAAAGCTAAATTGCTAAAAAAAACAACAACAACAACAACAAAAGCAAAGATATAATGTATTTTTTAGAGCATTTATTGTGATTTTTTAGAGCATTTATTGTGCAGAATGCAGATCTCAAAACTCAAAATTAAAACCCAGTACTCTAGGGTGCAAAATGTCCCCTGGGATCTATATCAAAAGGTAATTTCCTTCTTTTAGCAAAATCCTAAATGACTGAGTTGTGTTTTTTCCACCTGGACCTTTATGCTCTGCCATTTCTCCTCTAATCATCACGCTGTAACCTGTGACAGGCTGCTATGATACCACAACTGTCACACATTCACATATGGAGTTTTTTTGTGGAGCCCCTAGCGTCACATAGGTTTACATTACCAAAGGTTTATGACAAACTCTTTTGCCGAAAACCAACTCCCGTGTGCGCACGGCGAGAGAGGAGAGGGAGAGACGCTGTGCTGCTGCCAGAGGAGACACTGAATGAGTTCCCTCTGAGCGGTAAGTCGCTAAAAGAGTCTGAGAAGTCCGGGGCTGTTCATAAGACATTAACTCACTCACTCACAAGTTCTCCAGCAACACATGTTGCACGTGCTATGCTAAATCAC
>NC_065517.1:1833460-1837033 GCF_006386435.1 Epinephelus moara | reverse complement strand
AGAGAGAGAGAGAGAGATGCAGGACAGATGGTAATGACAGTAGCTTACAACAACATTAATGAAAGTAATAATATTATCGTTATAGTTCTGGCTACTGTGGTACAATATGTTGAAAGTATATATTAGTATCTGGCAGTATACATGTATGATAATAATCATATGTGTATAGTAACAGTAGAAGTATGACTAATGACTAATGATGGCAGCAGCAGGAGGCATCTGGCAGGACCACGGCAGCAGCACAACCACACATGTCACGCTATCCAGGCACCACTGCGATATGAGTTAACCTGAGAGATAGTGGAGCACAAAGGCTCCAGAGAAGAAGCCGAGTTAGTGACATCCAGAATGGCCGAGTTAGCAAGATGCAGTAATAGGATACGAGAGAGAGAGAGAGAGAAGGAGAGAAGGTGCCCGGTGTATTATAGGGGGGTGCTCCGGCAGACTAGGCCTAAGTCAGCCTAACTAGGAGCTGGTACAGGGCAAGCCTGAGCCGGCCCTAACTATAACCTTTATCAAATACTAGCCGTGACCATCAGCCACTTGACTCGGAAACCCGTCTTTGCATGGCGCTAGCTTAGCATGCTAATTTACCGGACACGCTGTACATCGTGACTTTTCTCTTGGTGGTGGATCGCTGGAAAAACTCTCCAGTTAACTCTGGGCCCATAACCTGTTAGCAGAGATGATTTGCTCAACGATCCTCACGTGCGTACCTAGTGCTAGACCGAACATAAATTGCGGAGGAATAAATACACAGTGGGGCATCAGTCGTACTGTGACTGGAACTCACTCCTTCTGTGGAGGAAGTTTTTATTTATGCACATGCTCATCTGACACACATCACTTGTCAATTTCAGCACACCTTATTGGCCATTACTGTTCACCAAATAACATCCACTATAACCTCTGTAGAACGTCATATGACAGCAAAAATAAAGATTTTTTGCAAATGTATTAAGCGATGCCATATCTTCTCTATTAGACGAGAAAGGTCCAAATAATACAATACATTAGGGCTGGGCGATATGACCAAAATCTCATATCCCGATATAGGTAATTTCATATCCTGATAACAATACATATCACGTATAGCACATTTTAATCCAATGAATATAAAGTTGCGCAGCGCAGCAGAGACAGACAGCGGTGGAGTTATATAAACTCGTTATGTTACTGTAGTAGCACCTCAGGACCGCAACATGATCTTGCTTGTCACCAGGCTGGCAGTGAATGCACCAGCACCTGTGTTCTGAGCTGACGCGAAGCGTGGGGCTCAACACGTTACTTTGATCTTTGATGAATCAAATAACTCAATTATTATTGGTCTAACGTCGCGTCACCAGGCTCTCATTATTGGTCTGAACCATGGTGATTGAACTATAAGTGGTTGAACTGAGATTTGAATTTTTTCTTCTTTTTTTTTTCCCCTCCCTTCCCCACTCCCACACCCCTCTTTGGCAGAGGGGATTTTCCATTAGCGGAGGGCTAAAACAGCTTTGGCGGCCATCAAAATATTTTCTATGATCCTGAGTATGTGAGAGTACATTTTCCATGTATGTTAACAGTAAATGTTAGTGTGTTCTGTCCACCTGCCACTGTGGCTGGTGGATTCCAAAATCTATCAAATCAAATGTACCAGCTACTTCCTTATTTTACCTGCGTTTGGCTGGTGGCTGGTGCTCATAACCCTGGTCATTAATAAGGTCCAGATCCCCTACAGCCCTTTTCCACAAGGCAGATGACCAAACTGTCCATCGCAGGAGTCTGCCTGGTGATCTGATCTGAAAAGAAATCTCCTTAACAGCTTAAATTTGTCTCTTTCACAATGTTTCTTTAGCTGATTTTATTTTCTGTGTGCATATGAGATGAAGATTTAAATATTACTTTTATTACAGTGATTTTGGAGGCTGAACAAGAAGAACTCTCTCTGCTTGTTTTATCTCGTGCTGCTGTGGTGTTTGTTAGTCTGACAGCATTCACTACAGACTTGCACTGTGTCGGAAGTGTTATGGAAAAGTTGCTAAATACAACCTTCAAGATTTCCATTGTGATTTTTACATAAATGTGACAAGGCTGCCTTTTCAGACATAAGATTAACATGTTAAACTAGAAATGCATTTCAGGCAGAAAATGCATATGAATGCTGATAGTTGAAATGCCTTTCAAAGCATTACCAGTGTTTCCTCTAGGATTTTTTTCAGCAGCGGGGGTGGATGTGAAATACTAAAGTGTTTGATTCTGATAAACCGCATGTTTGAATGTTGTTTCTGTGTCGGACTGTCTCTGTCTCTGTCTTTCTTTTTCTCTTTCTGTCTCTCTCTCTCTGAAACATTGATATTGATATTATAAGTTATCTTCAGCTAATAAAATCTACCTTTTTCTTTTCTCTGGTTCGCTGCCCTATTCTTCAAGACGACAGACTCTGACCTGGTGCTCCAGTGTTGATGTCACTTTCAAGATCCCGCGAATAACGTTATTTCCAGTAGGAGTAGGGATGCAGCGAAATGAAAATTTGTGGCCGAAGCCGAATAATATTAAACGCTTGGCCGAATACCGAGTACCGAATGCAGTTTTTTAGTTTTTCATTAATTTTTGCAGATGAACCCCCTCCAAATTAGTGTTGTCACGGTCCCAAAATTGGGACCCATGGTACGATACCGGTGAAAGTATCACGGTTCTGAGTAGTATCAGGATACCACAGCAAAAATGAGGCAGATGTGCCTTTTGTCATTTATAAAAAGATAAATCACTTTTCTATAATACATTAATGATATTTCAATGGAATAAATTACTTATTGACTTATTCATCTTTCAAAAACAGCATCAATAAGTGATTAACATAGGGGGGATCAAAATAAAATAAATAAATGAAATAAAAATCAACCAGCCACCCTCCTCCCCTGACAAGTCCCTTCATAAGTAGAGCAGTGTTTCCTCTAGGATTTTTTTCAGCAGCGGGGGTGGCGGAGGGAGGGGGTGAGCACGCCGCTGCTAAATGAATGTAGCGAAAACACTGATTACTGAAAATCAGAAATATGAAATAAATTGCTTGAAAAATCTTAAAGCCCAAATGCACTGCTTTTATGTAACAGAATGCATGTAGGCTGTGACATAGATGGTGGTGTCCTGGAACTTGCTCTAGATTCTGATTGGACATGCATCGTAGTTTGTTTACATATCTTCACCTCAACAAGATGGCAGCATGGTTGCTCCTCCCGCACATGGGCAGCGCTGCTCTGCAGCTGCCTCTGAACAGTGTACAGCAGTGACCCAGAGTAATTTTTTTCCTTGTGGTGCAGAGCGAGCAGGAACAGAACAGCACCTCACATTCCCACTGACAGTCCAGTCCTTATTCACCAAAAAAGCACATACCTCCTCCCCTTCTCTCACTTCAGTGTTTCCCATACATTCATTTATCTGTGGCGGTGCGCCACAAATAAATTATCTCCGCCACATATAGATTTTTCTGCTTTTGGCGCTACCTGTTCGACCTCGCTCATAAACACATTATAATGGGACTCGCTGTCTGTGAATGTAGCTTGTCGTTACAATTCCGGTGCAATAGGTGGC
>NC_065517.1:1831587-1833078 GCF_006386435.1 Epinephelus moara | reverse complement strand
CCCCCGGACACACCACCACAAATAGATTCCTGTCCTATGGGAAACACTGCACTTATACCACTAGAGTGTTACCACTTAAAATACCTCAGCTAATTAAGTCCATGTGCTACTTTATAAGCACGGTTGTTTTGTCAAAGCAAGCAACTAAGGTGCCTCAGAGTCCTGCACGGCCCGTACCCATAAAGCTCAGTACCAGAACCGACCTGCTACCCATTATTATGTCAAAGCCACATCGGCCCACACCTGTGATTAAACACACACAGGCTACAGTCACTCACATTAAACTGAGCTCTCCATTCTTGAATTACAAATCTGGCAGAGGAAGTTCCTCTTTCACTGGCTGTGCTAGATGCCGGCATGGTGAAAACCAGTGTTTCCCCTAACATTATATCAGCCCCCCCCCCCCAAACAGCGTCTGCGGCCCCCCTTCAAGGTCAAATTAATTTTATTTAATTTTATTGTCTTTATGGCGCCAGATCACAACAGAAGTCATTTAAGGATACCTTTCCTATAGAACAGGTCTATACCTTGTCCTTTTATGAAACAAACTAAATAGCCTTGTGTTATTTATATTATTTACATGATGGCATGTCATTTCTGTCTCTACATGGTCACGCATTTACAATTCTTCTCTGCTCTCTGTATAGCGCACAGCAGGGTTCTGCCCCGATGCGCACACGGGGTCCGAACCCAACCCGAACCCCGACGCAGTTTGTTACCTGACATAGTTATTGTTGTGGACAGTGTGTAAATGAAAAGACTGCTTTTACGCACAGTCAAACACGGCGGTTGCACAGCGGCACTGTACACGCACTCAATTGGAGTGGAGCCTGTGTTGCGTTCAGGCGTTGTCACGTAAATAACAAATTCCAGCACTTGAACAGGCTATAGCACAACACAGTAGCATGTCAAGTGGGCCGAACCTAAACCTAACCCGACAGGATGCAAAGTTAGATGGCTGGAGTCCTCCCCGTTGGTGACGAATGTGACGACGGGGTCAAAATACTTGTGTCACTGACTTTCAAAATAAAAGGAGTTGTAGCTTGATAACAGTGATATAGATGTCAAAATATTATACATACACTGCACATCTTTTTCATTTGTTTTATTCTGAAAATTAAAAAATATATTTTTGTTCTCACCCGCTGCTTGCATGCGTGTAGTTCATTTTTTACCTCGCCCATACTTGTGAATTTCTCTCTCTCTCTCTCTATATATGTATATATAAATATATATGTGTATATATATATATATATATATATATATATATATATATAAATATATATCAATCAATTTTATTTATAAAGCCCAATATCACAAATCACAATTTGCCTCACAGGGCTTTACAGCATATGACATCCCTCTGTCCTTTGGACCCTCACAGCGGATAAGGAAAAACTCCCCAAAAAAAACCCTTTAACAGGGAAAAAAAGGGTAGAAACCTCAGGAAGAGCAACTGAGGAGGGATCCCTCTTCCAGGACGGACAGACG
>NC_065517.1:1817371-1827218 GCF_006386435.1 Epinephelus moara | reverse complement strand
TGGCCAGCCTAGGCACATCTGTGCAATAATCATGCTGTCTAATCAGCATCTTGATATGCCACACCTGTGAGGTGGGATGGATTATCTCTGTAAAGGAGAAGTGCTCACTAACACAGATTTAGAGAGATTTGTGAACAATATTTGAGGGGAAATGGTCTTTTGTGTGTATAGAAAAAGTTTTAGATCTTTGAGTCCAGCTCATGAAAAATGGGAGCAAAAACAAAAGTGTTGCGTTTATATTTTTGTTCAGTATACATATATATATACATATATATATATATATATATGTATACAGTGGTGTGAAAAAGTGTATATATATATATACTCATTTTTGCCTGTTACACAGCTTTTTTGCGGGTTACCTATCGGCTACCAACGGGTAGTGATGGCATCATGAAGCCTCATGAAGCATTTTCTTTATTTTCTGAGCCCACTAGATGGCGCTTTTTGTTCAACAAAAGGATTAAAACACACTGAATTGCCATTCTTTGAGCCTCTCTCTTTAAACCAAGAGTGCCATCTAGTGGGCTCAGAAAATAAAGAAAATGCTTCATAAGGGTTCATTTGGCCATCACTACCCACGGGTACCTGACCCTGGTGCAGGACGCTGAAGTGCCTATACGAGTACAGGGCTCAACAATAAGGATTGCCTGATTGCCCGAGGCAAGTAAAACTCACGGTCGGGCATGTAAAGTAACAACTCACTTGCCTGGTCGGGCAAGTTGCTAAAAAAAGTAAAAGTTAATAACTAATTGATAAAATAAATGTATTTTAAAACGTGCTCTTCTGCTCTGATGCAGCGGCCTCTCTGCCTGAAGTCACAGGCACAGCTGTGTAACAATATCCTGCCCACAGCCCCCATTGATATTATTTCGCGCGACGGACGCTTCATATAATAACATAACAATATACTATTTGTGGTGTTATGTCATCGTGTCATTTCTGTCTCTACATGGTCACGCGTTAACAATTCTCCTCTGCTCTCTGTATCGCGCACGGCGGAGTTCCGCCACACACACAGGTGATCACGCTAGAGCGGCTCGGGCCGCATTTTCCTGACCAAACCTGACCCCGAGCCCGGTGCAGTTTGTCAGCTGACAAAGTTATTGAAATGGACAGTGTGTAAATAACCAACAGACTGCTGTTACGCACAGACAAACACGCTGCTCGCACAGCAGCTCAGCACGGCACTCATGCTGAGCTTGTGTTGCGTTCAGGCGTTGTCATGTAAATAACAACTTCCAACACTTAAATAGGTCATAGCACAAAACAGCAGCATGTCAAGTGACTTTTTACTTTATTATATTCAATAAAATTGTATGTTCCTAAATCTTGAGACACCTCATATGTAAGCTAGACAGACATTTCACCTGCTCATTACTGTGCACACATGTACTGTATGTACTTAGTCCTAAAGAGCCCTTCTGGTGCCAGTAGATACATAGAAACATCCCAGCAGGCTGTGCTTTGCAAGCATACAAAAAAGTTTCACGCATGTGAAAATTATTTTTCATGCGTGTGCTTCACCTCCGCTGCTACAACTCCATCCTAGGGGAAACACTGCTGTGTGCGTTTTGTGCAACAGGTGGATGTGGTAGTCTACTGGTAGAGTAGAGAGAGAGCTAAGTAGCGTTGAAGTACAGTAGAGCAGGGCAGAGAGATGGAAGCAAAATATATTAAACCCGGTGTTAATACAGCAGAACTGGAGAGAGGGGTGAAAAATACATAGAGGTGGGCATGGCTCAAGTAGGGCGCAAAATTATAGACGGAGAACGATTGACAAATTTTTCAATTTAAGCCCTGACACTGTCATTTTTGTGTAGGAATTAAGCTACAATACATGACATATGTTGTTTTAATTAATAAGTACAGTATGAATAAAGATTACATAACATAAAAATAACTGCAGTCTTTGTTATGTGATAGCCGCTTAAATTAAACAATTTTTATAGGGCAAGTAAAAACTGACTTCGGGCAAGTAGATCTCTGACCAACTTGCCCGACCGGGCAAGTGAAAAAAAACCTTAGCGTTGAACCCTAGAGTATTTCAGCGGCCAGAGGTCTTAAAAGAATATTGAAATAGAGTAGTTATCAGAACAGTTACTAACTTTCATCTAATCAATGTCTGTTCAAGGTGGAGCTTTTAATTTTAACATAGTGCTAGATAGTTTAATGAATAACGCATCAAATTTTAATTGTTATATTTTGTAAGTAAAATCTGAATCTACAACGGAACATGTATTGTGTTTTGAGAGAAAAGGAATCTTTTTTTTAAAAAAAATAGATTTTCTAGCCAAGCGTTGAACATCCACAGCAGCATGTGGAGTTTTATTTAAGTGATCAGTTGAATTTGATGGTCATAAAACATTTAATTATGAGATTTTAGTAGTAGTCCCTGTACACAGTTAATTTGATCTTGATGCACTGTGAAAAACTCCTGTCCTCTGTCTCCTGCAGCCTCTCTTCATGTCAGCTGACAGTGGGGGGGCATCTGAGCCTCCTGCCTCAGAGCAGAGTACCCAGCCAAGTAAGCCCAATGCTGAGGCCACCAGAGTGGAGCAGAGTCCAGTCCTGCAGGAGGAGGAGGAGGAGGACTGGTCAAAGGGGAGGGGGAGAGACTGTGTGGTCTGTCAGAATGCAGCAGTGAACAGGGTGTTGCTGCCCTGCAGACACGCCTGTGTGTGTGACAGCTGTGTGTCACACTTCCAACACTGCCCCATCTGTAGGGCCTTCGTCTCGGAGTCCTTCATCCTGACACAGGGATCAGCTGCACGACAACGACTCCATATTTAACCACTCAATGTTATTTCATATGAAGCAAGGCAAGCATCAGTGCAGAAACATAATCTCTGCAACTTCCTCACACCAAATCCAGATCTTGATTGATTGTTTTTACATCAAGCTTAGAAAAGTTCAGCTGGACTGTAGAGATGTAGTATCTCTTACATTAGTGGGTTACACTGCAGCAGCTAGAAACAATACAAATCAATTCACTAGATTGCCTCCACCATTTACCACTCAACAAAACTTCTGAGGTATCTAAACTTTAAAAAAAAAAGTGAGAGAGAAAGAAATTATCTTTTCTGTGATAAATGGTTAATGGACCTGCACTTGTATAGCGCCTTTCTAGTCATCTGACCACTCAAAGCGCTTTTTAAATTATAAGTGAGATTCACCCATTCACACACACATTCATACAAGGTGCCACCTGCTACTCAGTCTTTAACACACTCACACACCAATGAAACAGCCATTGGGAGCAATTTGGGGTTCAGTATCTTGTTCAAGGGTACTTCGACATGCAGACTGGAGGAGCTAGGGATCGAACTGCTGATCTTCCGATTAGTGGACAACCCGCTCTGCCTTTGAGTAGTGATGACGGAGTAGTGTTTTTTTATTTTTTTTTTGTCAAATGAATAAAATAAAAATAAACTAACTAACTAAATGAAGCCTCATGAATCATTTTCTTTATTTTCTGAGCCCACTAAATGGCACTTTTTGTTCAACAAAGGGTTTAAAACACACTGAATTGCCATTCTTTGAGCCTCTCTCTTTAAACTAAGAGTGCCATCTAGTGGGCTCAGAAAATAAAGAAAATGCTTCATGAGGCTTCATTTGGCCGTCACTACCTCTGAGGCACAGCCATAGAAGCCCTGAAAGGCAAGGTGAAAAATATTTGGGGCAATGTCGGCCAAAACCGAAGTTTATCTAGGAAATACACATTTGGGCTTAATTAGGCTATTTTAAGAAGTAGAAAGATGTGCAGAATGAAGCGCTAAGTGCATGACAGAAAGGGTAAACAAAGTTCTGCCAAATTACAGTGGCATGGAAAAGAGTGAAAAAAAGGAAAGGAGCGCCATGCAAAAGACATTTGATCTCTCAGACAACTTTTACCAGGGTCTCAGACCTTTATCAGCTTGTTAGGACTATGGCTGTTCACTAGTGATGGCCTCATGAAGCCTCATGAAGCATTGTATTTATTTTCTGAGCCCACTAGATGGCACTCTTAGTTTAAAGAGAGAGGCTCAAAGAATGGCAGTTCAGTGTGTTTTAAACCTTTTGTTGAACAAAAAGTGCCATCTAGTGGGCTCAGAAAATAAGGAAAATGATTCATGAGGCTTCATTCGGCCATCACTACTATTCACAGTCATTGTTAGGAAAAGCCAGGTGATGCAGATTTCAAAGCTTTATAAATATTCTGACTCCTGAAACCTTGTCCCAACAATCAGCAGCCATAGGCTCCTCTAAACAGCTGCTTAGCACTCTGAAAACTAAAATAACTTGTGCCCACAAAGCAGGAGAAGGCAATAAGAAGATAGCAAAGTGTTATCATTTTGGTGTTTTCTCAGTTCACAATGTAATTAAGAAAAGGAAGTTAACAGGAACTGTGGAGGTCAAATAAATACAAGACATTAGACTTCTACTCTCTGAGACTGACATTAAATTTTGGTTGGAATGACAATATTTAAAATTACAATATTTTAAATGTTTAGTGATGTTAGAATTTCATGTTGTGTGGATGTTAATATGGTGACAATTTACAGATGTTGGGTTTTGTTCTCCAGGTCTACATACATACATACATTCATACATACATACATACAACAAATGTTGTAAATACATCAAGATAACATTGGCATGAGACGTTTAGAAGATGTTGGATTTTGGTTACTTAACAACACAACTTAAAACAAACAAAATTTCAACATCGTCTGTTGTCATTATTCTACGTCAAATTGACATTGGCAGTAGGCCTGTCCTGACACTGATTTTTGGTCACAACTTAAACTTCACCAAATATGCTGAACAAGTGGACTGCGCATTGTTCTGATGGCCCATAATTCCAAAGCCTCAGTAGTCTGGAAAAATGTCCCATTGGACCGAAAGCCTATGACTTGGACAGCCCCTCATCCAGAAAACAAACACCCATTGCTCCACAGTCCCGTTCCTCTATGGTTTCAATTGTGCTATAGTGTACCCACACATACAGATCCTTCCATGGTTATATTAGACAGGCATAATTTGAAGTAGATCATGTACAGAGGCTAAAGAATGATCAGCTTTGTTGTGTCCAAAGACAGAAAGCCGGATTATTTTTCACTAATTTGAACCTCTGTGGAACAAGTCAGGTGACACAGCGGATCAGTTTGAGACCACAGAGGATGAACAAAAGTTGTTTTGACATTTGTAAGGATGCAATTAACAGAAAATGTGATCTTGTTTACGTACATACTTGTGTTTACTCCAGTTTGTGAATGTATTTGTTTTTAGAATCTGATGCTTTGACCAGGGCAGTATTTATTGACCACAGCAAATCAGTTCCTAAAGCTTTAATCTGACTCTGTGTCAATGCAGGTGACTGTGTGAAATCATTAAAAATCAGTAAAACTATTCAGTTGCATGTGTTACTCAGGAAACTTCTGCAGCTGTAAGCACTAAAGGAAAAAGACACAGTCATCAGCATTTGGAGAGTGACTCACATCTAGCAGAAGATCCATCACAAAGGGGATTGGGCTTTGATGACTCCTTATAGATAGATGGTAGTTGTGTATTTTAAAGTTTTTTATTGAAATTGTAGTCTTGCTCAGCCTGTTCAGGATACTGCATCGAGTCACTGGCCAAAATGACATTTGGTAATGATAGTTACGGTGATCTCAGGTAACAGGGTCAGCAGCAGCCACCACTAGGACCTGCTGCATCTTCCTACAGGTCAGCCACTAAAAAGCGCATAAGGTATGTGGGTCACAATGGCTGGAAAGGATGAGAAGTTTGTCACCATGTCTGTGTTGCATGAAATGCTTGAGCAGCAAAAAACTTTGTACAAAGATCTTGAGCAACAAGAAAAAAGCTACAAATCATGCCTACAAGTGATTGTTGATTCTATGTTTGTCCGAATGGATAATCTTGTTAGAGATGTTTTAAACATTTCAAAAGATAGTCATGACCTAAAAGCAAGTCTTCAATTTTCCCAAGCCGACATAACTGAACTGCAGTCTTCTCTAAAGAGCAACTCTGGAAAAATCCAAGATATTTCAACCAGCCTTGCTTCTTACCAAACCTCTATGAATAACCTGTCTGCAAAAAATGATTATCTGGAGAATCAAACAAGAAGAAACAACCTACTGATTGATGGAGTGCCTGAATCGAAATCTGAATCTTGGGGAGACACAGAAATCCTAACAAAGAAAGTGTTATCCGACCATCTAAAAATGGACTTTAAGCTTATAGAAGTTGAAAGAGCTCATAGAACTGGGAAATATGATCAGGCAGGTCGTCCCAGAGCCATTGTGGTCAAACTGCTCCGATATAAAGACAAGCAGGAGATTCTGAAGAGAACAAAACTCCTCAAAGGCACCAACATCTTTATCAACGAGGACTTCTCAGAAAATGTCTGCATGAAACATAAAGAGCTACCACCTCAACTCTGAGAGATGAGGATGACGGGGAATATTGCATTCCTGAAATATGACCAGCTTGTGGTGCACCCTCTGCGACCTAAGTAAATATCTCTAGTTATGTCTGTTACATCTGTTAAATGTTACACATCACTAGAAGGTATTTTCATGTGATTTTCTTGTGAAACCACTATGCATGATGAATATGATCTAAATCCTAATTCATCGGATGCTCATGCCTTTAATCCTTATAATCTAAATGATGATGTGGACACTTTGTATAATAACTGCTTTGATCCAGATGTAAACTTCCTCAAGGATTATGCAATTATTACAATGAAGAAGAATTTAACAAATTCTCTAAGGGTCTTCTAGATCAAGGTCATAATGTTTTTTCAACTTTTCACTTAAATATACGTAGTTTATCAAACAATTATGATCATTTAACCCAATATTTGTCTAGTTTAAACCATACATTTTCAGTGCTTGCTCTAACAGAAACTTGGCTAAGTGATTAAATGGTATCTCTTTATTAAATTTTTCATTATAAGGCTTTGTACTCATGTAGAAAAAAAATCAAAAAAGGTGGTGGTGTTTCAGTCTTTTTAGATAGCAAGTTTTTAATTTTATTGAAAGAAAAGAGCTTAGCAGTAATTTTGATCAAATCGCGGTTGAATCTCTTTTTGTTGAACTACCTAGTCTCAGTGATTTTGGTAGTAAAAGTGTTGTGATTGGCTGTATATATCGTCCCCCTCATACCGATACTGGTTCATTCAATGATGCATTGTCCTCCACTGTTGAGCAGATAAGTAGCAAGGGTAAGGTATGTATTCTCCTTGGCGACTTTAATATCGATCTTCTAAAAAATGAATCAAATTCATCTTCAGATTTTCTGAGTATTCTTCATGCAACCTACTTATATCCCCTCATCTTTAAACCTAGGATAACGTTTTCCTCTGCAACTTTAATTGATAATATATTTACAAATTACTTTGGACATGTAATCAATTCTGGGTTATTATTTACTGATATTTCAGATCATTTTCCAATTTTTCAATTTTGTCTTATTAATAATTCAAATAAACCTAAAAAAAATACTGTTTGTCTTTAACATTATGTGCAAATAAAACTAAACTAAACTAAACTAAAAATTCTAATGAGGCCATAACCTTTCCTCTAGTGCCACTATCCAGGCACACTACATTTTTTAACTGGTAAGGCTCTTAACTCAGTCATCAGTTTGTACTTTGGAGAGAAGTGAACACCAAAGTCTCTGTGGCTCATGGCTGATGCATCAGGGGTCAGCATAAGCTGGCCAGCAGTGGAGAAACCCCATGGACAGGTTTCCAGGCAGTGTTGGGCAAGTTACTCTCAAAATGTAATAAATTACATATTATTAGTTACTGTCATTTGTAGACAATAAGTTACTTTACAATATTACTCTGTGTAGAATAATAAGTTACTTATTACACAACTTTTGCATTACCTTGACCAAAATGAGTTCAGAAGAACTAATGTTAATTTCAAATGGATGAGGGCCATGTTGTTTCACAGCAGATAATCAAAGCACAGAAGCTCCAGTTTATTACAGTTCATTTCAAATCCAGTGCTGCGCAGGTCTGACCCACTTATGTTTTCACATACAATGGTTATCACTTTGTATTAAAATCCCCTACTCATATAAATAATAGCATGATGATATAGAAGCATTAAATAGCCTAGACCATTGGAAATAAATGAATAGCCTTGGAAACAGGGAGGGTCAGGCAGAGGATCAAAGTCTAATAATTATGAGATATGGATAAGTATTTGTGGGCCTATGATATGAAACACAAACAATTGTTGAAGTTAGCAAAACGCATACAAGTCAGTCACTATGTCGAGCGCAAATTACAGCACCAGGGCTGAAGACACACCTGCTGGTTCCCTTTGTGCTGGCCAGCTACAGCAGCACGGAAGATAGAGTTATGCATAAGAACAGGACGGTGTGCCGGCATTGCTCTGCAGTTGTAGGGGATGTGAATGGAAACACATCCAACATATAATAACATCACCTTGATGTGTTGATTACCGGGATGAGGAAAAAACAAACCAGAGGCCAGCTTCTTATACCAGCTGCTTTCAGGCAGCCATAGGATGCAAAAGTAGAAACGGATGCATTGTAGATGTTGCAGATATATTAAGGAAACACATTGAACATGATAATGCACAGTACCGCATGACCCAGATTTCCTGATCACTAGCACCTATCTTGTGGTATATAATGAATGACAACACAGTGATGGCCAAATGAATCCTCGTGAAGCATTTTCTTTATTTTCTGAGTCCACTAGATGGTGCTCTTGGTTTAAAGAGAGAGGCTCAAAGAAGGGCAATTCAGTGTGTTTTAAACCTTTAGTTGAACAAAAAGGGTCCTCTCCATTGGTGACGAATGTCACACATTCAATTTTCGAATGTGTCGGACTCCTACATGAACACACTTTTGACTGAAGTTGCACTAGTGTGTGTTTTCTCACCTGAGATCTGTAAGTGTTATTACTGGAGTTCTTTACACTGGTTTTAAGTGGGTTGCACTCAGTTGGCAAAAGGTGAAGCTTTGTTATTTGAGGGGCTGTTTTCTTCAGTTGCCAGACCACTGTCACTTATATCTGATCAAAGCACACTTTCTTATTTTTTAATGATAAACTGACAAACAACTAAAGCCCCATAGGGACTGGATTTATGGTTGTAGGGAAGGTCACCTAGCCACGCATTCTTTTATACGCATTTACA
The DNA here is from genome assembly GCF_006386435.1 of Epinephelus moara. NCBI lineage: Eukaryota > Metazoa > Chordata > Actinopteri > Perciformes > Serranidae > Epinephelus > Epinephelus moara. The sequence goes on along the minus strand of NC_065517.1, from coordinate 1,818,051 downwards.
GAGCTTCTGAAGGGTCTCACTGAGGATTCTTTCTCTGAATTGCTGTTGCATCCCCTCTGACCTAGTGACCCAGTCCACTTATAATACACTGCCAGTTTCAGGAAACATTAAGATGCAGCTGCTAGACAGAGCAATGGTCTGTTTAGAGACCAATAACAAGGAAACCTAGCACACACATTTAGATTTAAAAAAAAAAAAAAAAAACAATATCCTGTAATGTGTTTTTTAATTTGGTGGAAGGATTTTTCAGGTAAACAACATAGATGTGATGGGTTATAGTGTGATTTGTCATGCCCGCCTCATTAACTCCAACAGAAGTGACACCAAAGTCTGGCTTCTCAAAAGCTGTCACCAACGCCATCACCTTTCCAAAGTTCTGCACTGATATGCTAGTTTCCAGACTGAACCACAATTCCTTGAAAAATGACAGGTTTTGAGGTACGTCTTCTCCTTTGTTGGGTGTGTCAGAGGTGTACCAAATCAACAGCAACATGTACTGTATATAAACCAGATTCTAGTAGATCTTTACCTACTGTAGCCTACACTTTTTTTTTTCATTTCAATCAATCAATCAATTTTATTTATAAAGCCCAATATCACAAATCACATTTGCCTCACAGGGCTTTACAGCATACGACATCCCTCTGTCCTTATGACCCTCGCAGCGGATAAGGAAAAAC
>NC_065517.1:1811423-1816154 GCF_006386435.1 Epinephelus moara | reverse complement strand
CCTTTGTCTGAAGCAATCAGAAGGTCATTTGTAATTTTAACTAGTGCTGTCTCAGTGCTATGAGACACTGTTATTGGGAATGTACAAGTTTTCCATGCCAATAAAGTCCCTTTAAGTGAACTGAACTAAACCCTGCCGTATTAAATGGCAGTGCACCTGCGAAACACAAGGTATTGTGACAACCTCTCCAGCTTTGCCTGATGCTGGAAGTTGGCTGGTGGGTGGAGTTAGAGCGTTGTCTGGTCATAGCTGCCCATCTGGGCAGGGCTCCCAAAAAGCATAAATGGGCTGCCGTGCCTGCTGCATGCACCTCAGCCTTCATCCTTTGTTTGGTTTGCAGCACCAGCCAACACGCATTACTCCATATTTTCACCCACCCACACACTTCCTACATGACTGATTCCTTTCCCACTTACACACTGCACGAGTTAATAGGTTTATTAGTTGAAGTTAAATATATCATTTTTTGACCGATTTATCTGTGTGTGGCCTCCCTTTTGTTGCCAGCCTTGAGCCAGGTTAAGTGTCCAATGCACCACCGTTTCTGTTTTAATAAACATTTTGTTAGGGCTGAATGCAGCCCAAGGAACCCGTTTTGATCACAACCATTGTAATCAAGGATGTGACATCAATGGAGCATTGCACAATGCAAGTAAAACGTAGTAGCAAGATGGGGGATGGCATTACCTGCCAACTTTGGTTCTGTTATTACAGGCATATTCGTTCTTATCCAAAGAACAAGGGTGTACCAACTTCTAATGAGACCACTACATGCTCTTTTCTTGCCATGATTTCTCACTTAACATCTCTACCTTTGCCTCCATCCTCTCCTTCCAACCTGTAGATATCACATGGTTTGTACTTCAGGTCAAGGAACACCTGCTCTATTTTGGTTCCAGCTGGGAACCAACGTTTTGAGTTTAGAACCAATTTTTTTAGTGCATCACATCACTATGTATAATGAATTAAAGTGGATTTTTACGACATTTAGCCTCGTATTTTTTCACTGCAGTGTGGCATTGTAGCAGGATTCAGACAACCGTTACGTTGGCAGGTTTGTCTTGTAGTAGTGGTGGATGTCTTGCACTGTTGTGCCATAAATGTTTTGGAAAGGAGTATGAGAGGTGCTGCTTTTCTCTTTTGAGCCCTGTTCTTCCTTCAGCCTGCAATAATTAACAATTTGTAGAAGTGACACCATTAAAAGTCTGCTGTGTACTCATGGATGTAGAGACAACAATCACTGGATATTAGTGAAGATATACTTAAGAGTACTAGCTTTATAGGTGAGGAACAAACTTTGTTTCATCTGATTTGGACAGTACAGTCACCGAGATGCGGACTGTCCATCACACTCACTCAAAAGGTAATAAGAATAACACAGGACTTTGGTTATAATGGCGTATTTTCAGTACATCTGATTTTATTGGCATGTTTTAAAAGTGTTTTATGGGATAACAGAATGATCAGCTTTTTTTTATCCAGTGTAAAAAAAAGGCAGGTCAGACTTACAAGTGGAAACAGGGCTTACTAAGTGAATGTCACTTGATGTTTGTGGGAAGCAACATTAGAAAGAGAACACGGTCAATAAAGTTGCCAACAAACTGTTTTTTTCCTGGCCATGAAGCATGAACGCAGTCAATTCATGACAATACAATGACAAGATAGACACAGAGGGTTTATACAGGCTTGTAGTCCAGCTTGGACTCCAGCTTCTTTGAATCTGCCACCTTCCGCACTGCTTTCATGAAGTCTTCCTGAGTGACATACTCACGGTCAGAGCGGATGGCAAACAGACCTGCAAACAAAGCAACACATGAAGAGAGTAACTTGTGAACACCATGGACTGAGGAAATGAAACTAATGAAGATATCAAACCTGCTTCTGTGCACACGTTTCTCAGATCAGCTCCGTTGAAACCGTCTGACAGCTTCACAATGGCTTCAAAATCTGAAAACAACCAAAGGCATCAGGAAATGGACTGCTGACAGAGAGCACCTGTGTGTGTGTGTGTGTGTGTGTGTGTGTGTGGGTCTAACCTTCAGCTTTCTCACTCTTGGTTGCTTAAAGGGCTGGGCAATTAGTCAAATTTTATTTTCAATTACAATTTTGGCTTCAAATGATTATGAAAAAAGATAATTGAGAGAACAGGATTATTGTACTGCATTCTGTTTCACAATGATGATCTCGTTTTGTCTTGTTATACATCCAGTGCACCTCTTTCATTTACAGCGGAGCTCTCAGTGTTGCCAAAGTGGCGACTTTTTTGCTGGACTTTGCAACTTTTCAGACCCTCCAGTGCAGGGCTCATCAACTAGATTTGTGCAATTAACAGTTTTATTGGTGAAAATAAAGAAACACACTGTGTCTGATAATTATTATGAAGGCAAAGTGTGAAAGGAGAGGCATCCACGTATTTGTAATTCCATCCAAAGTCTGACTGAAACTAAAGTAGTCTGTAGACATCTAAAGAAGTCCACCGCTGAACATTTGACTCTTTGTTAATTCAGTAACTTTAAAGTTGTGAGGAGAAATTTAGATTTACTGATGAGCTGTGTGATCATCATCAATTTGTGTTATTACTATTATCAGGCCTTCTCGTTTTTGTCAATTGCCCCAAATAGTATAATTATTGTTAGTATGGGCTGTTTCAGTATAATCACCTGATTGCTTTAAGTTGGTCCCCAGTCCTGCATGGAGACATGACCTAAGCAGCATCCCGTTCGTAAAAGATGGGAATTTGTTTGAGCTTCACTTATCCAATCCTCACCGCCCAACCAGCAAGATATGGGTTAATCAACGACAAAAGCCCCACAGTGTCTGCTTCAAAAAATTCTGACCCTTGGACAAATCTAGTTGATGACCCCTGCTATAGTGTTAATTGCTGCAGGTGTCTGACGACATTCGCAAAAACTGTAATTGTAATAAGACAAGACAGACTGAAAAAAAAAAAAAAAAAAAAAATTAGTATATGGTTGAAGTGCTTCAGCTCTGCTTACAGTGTACCTTCACCTGTGCATTTTGGACTTAACTTGGGTTTTGGTGCAGTCTGTATAAACGAGCACAGACTGCAGTTCAAGAATTATCAACAGGTCAGAGTTTTATGATGGAGCATTACATTACAGACATTTGTGTTATTTGGTTTTATTTATTCTTCCTTATTAACAACATGCCAGTATTTGAGTGCCTTGACAGTTGTCATGAATGTTGAAATTAGCTATAGAGACCACAACTGTTTTTTCTGTACCAGGCTGTGAATATATTTATTTCTGCTGTTAAGGTGGACATTTTAAAATGGACGTCTATAGGGACTGACTGCAGTTTTTGGCACTTGGCTTCATTTCTCAGCCTCAGAGGTTGTGGCTCTATTGACTAGCAAGTTTAAATGCTACAAAGGTTGCCATAGCAGCTGTACACAGAAAAATGGCATCCTGCTACATTGATTTGAATGGGAATATCCGTTCTACTCTCATTCTATTTCTATGAAGTGAACTCATGGAGGTCACAGCTCTACTCACTGACCTATTTCTCCGTGCTTGGTGATGGGACTGGAGTGGATCTTGAGGATGTCCAGACGAGCCTGTTCATTGGGCAGTTCGATGTCTGCAGAACAGAATAAAACAGTTTTTCTGTGTAGTCAGACAGCTGATGATCAACAGGAAACAGAAGCTTACGGATTTTACGGTCCAGTCTGCCGGGCCGCAGGAGGGCAGGGTCCAGTGTGTCTGGTCTGTTGGTGGCCATGATCATCTTGACTCTGTGCAGAGTGTCAAAGCCGTCCATCTGGTTCAGCAGCTGATAGGACAAACACATACATATGCACACACCATATTAAGCAACTCAATCAATCACTACTTTTAATCATCTCTCCACTGCGTTACTTTTCTCGCTGCACTTCTGATAAATAATACTCATAAAAGTTAAAAATCTTTGAAATGTAATGCTAATAAAGTTTACATGCCACTATTGCATTTATTTCAAATGAGCAAAGTTGTCACACTGCAGACAGACTGAACTGTGCTACAGGGCCTGCATTCCCTTTTTTAAAAGTCTTTCAAACATTAACACATTGAACACACAATATGTCCTTTCTGTCATTTCTCTAGGACTCTCTCAATCAAGACAGTAACAAAAGAAGGGACTTTGATGATGTCAGAAAGGAGCATAGGATCATGGGAGTTGTTTTCACAGATAATCTACCTGATGTGACTCAGGCAGAAATCATGTTCACTGATTTATTCATGTTTATTCACATTTTTACAGAGATGGTGCTGAAGAACCGCTACAAAATCCCTTCCTTATGCCTCTGCATTTTTACACACAACCAAACGACAACTGCATCATTCAGCTCCAGTGCGATTATACACTGCTTCATGGCTTTGCAGAATCAAAAGAGATGTGACATGACATGTAACATGTCAGCATAGGCCTCTAGTGTGACATGTAACGTGTTTCAAAACAATGACAATGGCATTTACATGCCAATAATCATTTCCTGTCCCTGTTATATGGCGCCTGATCTCGTCCTCTGCTCGGAGGGCAAGGAGCTCGCAGACCTCACTGTTTTCCCAATTTCAGGGCTCAACAATAAGGATTGCCCGGGGCAAGTAAAACTCATGGTCGGGCATGTAAACTAACAACTCACTTGCCCGATCGGGCAAGTTGCTAAAAATAGTAAACGTTAATAACTAATTGATAAAATAAATGTATTTTAAAACGTGCTCTTCTGCTCTG
>NC_065517.1:1793465-1810715 GCF_006386435.1 Epinephelus moara | reverse complement strand
TTAATTAATAAATACAGTGTGAATAAAGATTACATAACATAAAAATAACTGCAGTCTTTGTTATGTGATAGCCGCTTAAATTAAACAATTTTTATAGGGCAAGTAAAAACTGACTTCGGGCAAGTAGATCTCTGACCAACTTGCCGACCGGGCAAGTGAAAAAAACCCTTAACGTTGAACCCTGCAATTTGCTAACACTTATGGCCACTATTCTTCTCCTTTGAGTTAATTGCTAACAGCTACTTTTTAAATCTCCCGCAATGGGTTGCACACATACCACATTGTCAAAACTTCACACCTGTGCTGCCCATGATCCCGTCCCCAACACTCCTGTTTATACAGACACCATTTCAGCGTTTTAACTACTTCCGTGGCAGATTAAAGACGAGACCACTCTGCCCCCCCCCCATCCCGCGATCGTACTTTATACACAGCACGGCAAGGTGACATAACGGCGCAATATTCCCACCTTGAACAGGCAGTGTAAAAGTAGCTATTACATCATTTCATTCTGATAAAATAGCTACAACTAATATAAAGGTTAACTTGCCTACTTACCGTTAGCATTAGACGAACCAACTACCAATAAAGCTACTCCAGCTAACGTTATGTGGCAAATTCAATCATGGAGTAGTCCAGGACTGTTATCCGTTCGTCTCGCCACCAGACAATCAGAGATCTCCGCCTTCTGATAGTCTGGGGACACTCCTTTCTAAAGTGTGTTTAACACACCGGAGAAAATGGCCGGCAACAAAGCAACGCCTCCTGCATTTTTTAAAAGGACACGCCCTCCCCCTTTTCTCGTCTGCAAGGAAGCAAACACACAGAGAGCTTGAAAATGGATGCCGAGAGATTGAACTCCGTTTTATCAAATGTGTGCTCAGTCCACAAGATTGTGGAAATGAAGGACTTACAGCGACTTTGTTTAAAACTTTTAACGTAGTCGGACTATGTTTACGAGCACAAGAGTTCAGCGAGCCACCAAAGGACCGCCCTGCGGATTTACTATTGGTTCTGCAACGTAGGGAGTTTTTTTAAACTCTGAAATTATATCCGCCCATCTAAACACAAAATCAGGGAGAAAGACATCAGTCTTTAGTTAAGCAAAGCGTCTAAAGACTGACTTGTGAGTCTAGTTATCTGTGAACAAAAACATCCATTCTAAAAATAACTTTAGGAGTAATGTTGAACAGTATTTCCCTCAGAATTATGTTCTATTTGTGGTGGTAGCCAACCAGGGGAGGGGGGCACGAACCTTCAGTTAGCACCCTGTAGCAACTAAAATTCAGCCAGCGTGCCGCAGTGCCCGTGGGTCTGATCCTGGACTAGGGCTGGTTATTGCCACTGATTTCCTGAATCTGTTCCAAGGTTCCAATTTGACTGGCGATATTTCAGATACAATACAATTTTTTTCTAGAATGTGAAAGAGATTCTCAAAGAACTAATACTGTAAATTTAACAATGAATTATTAAAAAAAATAAAAATAATTCAGAGCAGAAATGTAACTGAATATTTTACAACTAAATGTTTCTGGAGCAGCAACACTAATATAAAAACAGCAAAGTCACAATATAAACTCGATAACCCACTGGAAACAAATCTAAAACGTCCATAAAATAGATCATATTTCTGACATCACAATACGACAACTGATCCCTGTCCCTGGCAAATGGTACCACATTTGTACGGAACATGCATTTGTGGGATGAGCAGCAGAGCCGTGGGCTGCGCCCATGAAAAATTTGCCAAATCTTCTCTGCCACTGCCAAACAGTTTTTTTTTTTTGCTTTTGACTCTTGTTTGGAGGATTGGATGGTTGAAGTCTGAAGAAACAAGACATATTGGCAATTTAACAATTTATTCATTTAACAAACAGGAGCCTCAGTAGCGTGTGGAAGAACCATACACAGCCACAACAGCCTGGCACCCCCTCCTCATGTTGGTCACCAGCCTGGCCACACACTGCTGTGGGATGGCATCACATTCTTCAACCAGCATTTGTCGCAAGTAAGCCAACGTGGTTGTGTTGGTCACTCTGGCAGGAACAGCACGCCCAAGCTGATCCCACAAGTGTTCAATGGGGTTGAGGTCAGGACTGCTGGCAAGCCATTCCAACCTCTCCACTCCCAAATTCTGGGGATAGTCTCTGATTAACCCCTCTCTGTGGGGGCAAGCATTGTCATCTTGGAGGATAGAGTTCGGTCCCAGACTGTGAAGATGTGGGATTTCCAATGGTTGCAAAATTTCATCTCGATATCTCTCTGAGATAGAGATTGCCTCCAATGATGACATGCCTTGTTTTTTCAGTGAGGGAGATGCTGCCCCACACTATCACACTGGCTCCACCAATAGATATTACTGTGCAGGAATCAGCAAAGCGTTCTCCATGTCTTCTCCAAACTTTAACCCTACGATCCAACTGCTGTAGACAGAATCTGGACTCATCACTGAACATAACATTCCTCCACATATTCAGGTTCCAGTGCACGTGTTGCAGACACCAGCAAAAACAGGCCTGATGGTGAAGGGCAGTCATGGCAGGCCTCCTGGCAGCCCTATGAGACCGGAGATTGACTTCTTGCAGTCTGTTCTGTATTGTCTGGGCAGAGAGCCGTCAGCCATATCGCCCTGCAAACCTTGACTGCAAATCTGTAGAAGACTGCCTACGGTACCTAACTGCTGACAGGATGAGCAAACGGCCTTCTTGTGGGATGCCGTCTTCTTGGGACACCCACTTCGCAGCCTGTCTCTGACATCCACCGTTACATGAAACTTGGAAATGGCACTAGGGCTCACTCCAAATAATCCCGCAACTTGGTTTTGCAGAACACCAGCTTGAAGTTGCCCTATCGCATGGGCACTATCCAGACCAGTCAAACGTGACATGCCGATTCTTGGAGCAGATACCAACTGACCACTGTAGCAAAGCCCAAGCTCACAGGTGCTGACAATAGGCCCGTTTCCACCGCAGGAACTTCGGGGTAATTTTATGGGGCCAGGGCCGTTGGTGCGTGTCTCCACCGCAGGAACCACCCCCGAAGGACAGAGTTCCGGAACTTTTACAGGGGCTAAACAAGACACTGCCTCAGAGTAGGTACTCCGAACGGCCCAGAGAGACTCCTGGCTGGGACTTGGGGATTACTTGGTGCTGACTGGATATACTCAAGGCGGGATGTGACGTTTTGTAATTACTATGGTTATCGTAGATTAGCTGGGTCTGTTAGCGGTGTCTGTATTAACTCATTAACTCAATATACGGTCCGTGAAAAAAATATTTTTTCCAGCAGATATCTTAGTTACAACATGATTGAGCTAGCAAAGCAGTGTTGTGTTGCTATGTGTGGTATTTATTCAGTTTTGGGAAATCATGATGTCTAGAAAGCATCAGTAGTGGCTGCAGCTGACAGGGAAAGCTAACAGCAGCAGCAAAGCTAACATCAAGACGTCATCTGTTAAAAGCCTCCCGTTGTCGGATACAACGTGAAACTTTTTATGAATGAATATGAATTTTATGACATGAAACTTTTTTCACGGACCGTTTACTGAGTTTTTGAGTTAATGAGTTAATACAGACACGGCTAACAGCTAACTACGTCCCTACGTTGCCTTGGTCAAAATGGTCGCGCAACGATTACGTCACATCCAGAGCCTGGTAACTTTACAGGAACCTTCCTCCTACTCCGCTCTCTCAGTGGAGACACGGCGGTTGAGAGGGCCGAGCGAGAGGAGGTTCCTGTAGTAGTTCCTGCCCCCCAAATAGTACCAGGAACTTCTTCAGTGGAAACGGGCCTAATCAGGTGCCAACCAGGCACCTGGGGGTACCAGAAGCTCAAAACAAGAGTCAATAGCAACAGCAAAAAAAAGCTGTTTGGCATTGGCAGAGAACATTTTTCATGGGTTCCTTATAAATGTGGCACCATTTAAAAAGGCAAATAAACAGGCTTTCCAATGGTATAAGATTTATTGCCAAGAAGCATTGTTACAACAAAGAAATAATCTACCAAACACAAATATCCTTATTTTTTGTGCTTAGTTTAATTAGTTTAAGGTCAATTGTGTGTTTTGCACCACAACTGTGTTTTGAGACATTTTAGTGACTTAGTTACCTCCATCAAAGTCCTCTGGATCTCTCTATCAGCAGACGTTCCCTCAGAGAAACGACGGCCGCCTACAGAGAACAATACACAAACATGACAGAAAATTTACAGTGACAATTTAGAACACGTTCCAAGTATTTAAGCCCTGAGAGGATGATCTGAACCACTGCACTGATGTGGAGCTCATCCTTAATGAACTAGAATTAGTGCCTCACAGTTCAATACCTCTGCCAAACAGTCAAGTTGCGGTTTTCACCCATGTCTGTCCAGACCCATACAACACATGTAGTGAATATTTTGAAGGAATTTAATAAAAGTCATTACATGTATTTTTTGGCAAGTCAGAAGTAATCACTACATTGACATGTAGCCATGACAGTAGACAATGTAAATCAAATTCAGTTATGGAAGTTGCTGCAAAGAAGCTGCAAGTTCTAAAACATGGATGCCTCACACACTTCTTCAACCCGGCAGCAGATAAAATCTATAGCCTTTTGCTCCCCTTTTATCAGATGAAAATGACATATGAATTGCAGCTCTATGCATAGTAGATGAGAAAATGCATACGAGCTTGCTTTAAAAATTATTAAACAGAAATACTAATACAGCCCTAGGAAAAACATAATCCAAAGCAGATCATCAGTGTCACTTACCAATGGCATCAATCTCATCCATAAAGATGATGCAAGGCTGGTGGTCCCTGGCATAGTTGAACATCTCTCTGATGAGCCTGGCACTCTCACCGATGTATTTGTCCACAATGGAGCTGGACACCACCTTCAACACACACACACACACACACACACACACACACACACACACACTGACTGACTGACTGACTGACTGACTGACTGACTGCACTGCATTGCACTGCAGTGTGGCAGTGCGCCCTGACACTGGTGATGACACTCACCTTCAGGAAGTTACAGTCTAGCTGACTGGCTACTGCTCTGGCAAGAAGAGTCTTCCCAGTACCTTTGATAGAAGGAATCTCTCATCAAAACAACATACAGGTCCACAACTGTACTTGTAACATGATATTTGCAATTCTCATTGAATTTCAAATTCAATGAGATAACATGAACCTTACACATTAAAATAAATGTAGTGGTGTCTCAGAAATACCTCCCTACCTGAACAAATATGTTTTTGTTCTCAAATGTGATGGTAAATGGGCTGCATTTCTATAGTGCTTCTCTGGTCTTAGCAACCACTTAGCCTGAGCATTCACAAGTACCATTCACACACACACACACACACACACACACACACACACACACACACAGGTGGCCGAGGCTACCATACAAAGGTGCCACCTGCTACTCAGATCAACATTCACATGTACACTCACAGAGCCAGGGATCAAACCACCAACCTTCCCGATAGGTGGATGAACGTTCTATGTCGTGAACTACAGCCAACCCAATGATGTCTAAAGGGGCTGTACACATGCTGCGTCTTTAAATGCCAGCACTGGGTGTAACCGTTTCTGTGCCTGTTGTTGCTTTCAAGAGCGCAGTGGCAGGTTGTGTCTAAGGTTTCCAAGCGACCTTAACAAGAACTGTATCATAGCCTATTTACTTGAAATTTTGGGTGTAGAGCTGATCATCTTCCCGGTGCTGTTTGTGGGTAAGATGTAGTGCTGCACGATTAATCTAATCGCAATCACGATGTCAGGCTGTGCGATTACATAACCGCATAAAAGGCTGCGATTTGCGATTTAATGTAAATAAATGTTAAGGTGTGTGCCTGTGAATGTGACTACCTCTCCTGCAGTGTGTGGAGTTTGTCCCGTGCATGCAGCAGTGACCAACACAAACGCTGAAGAAGAGCATGAGCACGACCAAGAAAAGGCTGATTTGTCTATTTTATGGCAATACTTTGGATTCAGGTACGGTGACGTTGAACAGAAAGACGTGCTGTGTAAAAGCTTAAAAGTTAAAGTCGCCATGTCCCGCGGCAACACGATCTGTCTATATAAACACTTGAGACAGCAGAGAGAAAAGTAAGAAGAAAGCATGCGAGAGAAAGCCAAGCCGTGTAACGTTAAAGACAGAGACAACTGAAAGCCGCCAGAGCCTCATAAAACAACATCCAAGCACAGTTACGCAAACATCTGTAAGTGTCACGGGGAAATCACGGACTCCATAATAAAACTATATAATAACAAATGAAAAATTGAGCATTGATTTTGCTCAGTTTCGGCTCACTTGACATGCTGCTGTGTTGTGCTATGGCGTGCTAGAATTTGTCATTTACGTGACAACGCCTGAACGCAACACAGGCTCGCTCCGCTCTACGTACAGTGCCGTGCTGCGTTGCTGTGCGAGCAGTGTGTTTGACTGTGCTCAGTCTGTTGATGTTTATTTACACTGCCCATAACAATAACTATGTCAGGTCAGGGCTCCCCTAATGTAATGTAGGGGAAACAATGAATCAAGCAAGAAAACTAATGATACCATTTTTTTAAATTATATTGTAATCACAAATCACGATATTGAGATATCGCGATAATTTTTATCAAATCGTGCAGGACTAGACAGATGTAAAGCTCTGGTAGCCCTGCACTATAACGATTAACTTCTTCTTCATATTTACCACAGACTGAAATTTGCAGAAGAAGGGAAACATATCTGTGGGCTGTTATAGGTGGGTCCTCGTCACATGGCATGCGGTGTACGCTGGACCTGCACTTGCATAGCACCCATCTAGTCATTCGACCACTCAAAGCACTTTTCACACTCCAGTCACATTCACCCATTCACTAGGGTTGGGTCGGTTCTCAGTAATACCAATTCGGTTTGGTACTCCGTCTTGGACCAGGGTTTTTTTTTTTTTTTTTTGAGGCTGACCGGACCGCATACTGGGGCGGAACGTACGCGGAGCGGACTCCGCAGAGGTCCGCTCCGCAGAGGTCCGCAAGCCCTGTGCGCGCAAAGTAGGGCTGTCAACGAATATTCTAAATTCGAATTTAAATTCGAATTTGAAAAAAAAAAATGGACCTTCGAATGTGAAAATTGATATTCGATTATGGAGAAAAAAAAACACCACCGCAGCTGTCCTCTTTGCGAGTGGGAGGTGGGAGCGGCCACGGAGCTGTGCGGCGCGGCGCAGCCNTACCTACAAGTAGTTATGTTACCTTGTATCCTTGCATCCTTGCATCAGCAATTTTGACAGCCCTAACGCAAAGCACAACCACGCGGACTCCGCTCCGCGCACCAGTGTCACACAAAAGACTGTTCGGCATGTGTTTTTCACATCGCGGGGATTTTTCACGGACATTTTTACACGGAGTCCTCTCTGCTTATAGTACGCCCAAGTCTGCGGGCACCTGTGTCAGTCTCTTCGCCAAGCGCACAGTGAGCAGGAGAGAGAGGGGGGTGGGGGGTGGGACGGGGACTGAGCTAGGGGGTGCGAGTGCGAATGTGCTGAGGCCTCTACTGTAGCCTGGAGTTTGTTTAATAGTGACGGGGAGTCGATAATGGCGGATAATAGTGACGGGGAGTCGATAATGGCGGACAATTTAGTCTCAAAGAAATCAAAGAATGCGCCACTCTGGCAACACTTTGGCTTTGAGCCAGACAAAGGAGGCAACCCTTGTTTGCACTGATTCAGTTACGGCCTATTTCCCCCAGATGCGTGTTGGTTGTGTCTCCGCTCCGGCACGGTAGCGGAACCGATAGGATTCAATTCTAGTCAATGTGTATGTTTCCACTGGCTGCGGCTGTACTGCGTTCCGGCTCCGTCACAGCTCTGGCACTCCGGAGCCCTCCGCAACAAATACGCAGGACTTCTATTTTTGCCGGATGCCGGAGCACAACGCAGCAATTCAGCACAGAGCAGATTGTGCGGGGCAGGAAGTCGTGCACAGAAACACAATAAAACATCCGGTTAATTTTCAAAATAAAATACACAGTGTTCACGGCGGATCATATTTCCCTGCACTACACCTTGAAAACTACATAATGGGCAGAGGCAGGCCTGAAGTCAACAGGTCAGAGGTTTTCAGACGTCATTTCACCCCATGAACACCATGGACGAGGAGATATTAATCATGGCAGTGCACCGAGATGTCTCTGGCGGAGCTGCACCGCTCCACACAGCAAACGCAGCCGGTGGGTATTGACGGACGGCGGAGCACGCAGCGGATAACCAGCGCTGCTGTTCCGCAACGGACACGCATCCAGTGGAAATCCGGCGTAAGCTGCAAAATTTATTTGTAAGGAATAAAAGAAACAACTTGTTACTGTCACTCTGTTGTCCTAAGGTTGTTTTTTATTTTAAATGAGTCAATAGCGCCCCCAAGTGGCGAAAATCCGGTATTACCGACTTGATGCCTTTTTTTTTTTTACAAAAACCGGACCTTTTTTTTTTTTTCTCCCTCATACCGACCCAACCTTACCATTCACACACACGCATTTATACACTGGTGGCTGAAGCTACCACACAAGGTGCCACCTGCTTCTCAGTTTTTTGACACACGCACACACCGATGGAACAGCCATCAGGAGCAATTTGGGGTTCAGTATCTTCCTCAAAGACTGAATCATTGATTTTCCAATTGGAGGATGACCCACCCTGCCTCTAAGCCACAGCCGCCCCTTTGGAAGTTGCTGTGTTCCAGAAGTTGAACTCTGTTTATCTCTGGGCGCAGCCAGCACGCCTGAAAAACAGGTGCTCTGAAACGTGTGCTCACCCCAACTGCGGCTGCCACCCATCTACATTAAAAACAATAAATTTGAGGGCACTACAAACGCAGAATGTGTACAACCTTCAACGTGTGTACATGGATGCTACTGATTTATGGCCTTATGAAGACAGGTGTATTTTCAGTGAACTACTGACCTGGAGGCCCATAGAGCAGGCAGCCTTTAGGGGGGATGATCCCCACTCTCTGAAAGAGCTCAGGGTTGGTCAGAGGCAGCTCAATCACCTGCCACCAAATAACAGCAGCATTGTTTTAGACTCAATGGACAGAAAATACAGTCAAAATATATCATCTGGTCTCAGGTCTTTTCTCATCTTAAACAGAAAGCCCAACTACACAACTGTGATCTCATAAAAGACCTTTGGGAACCTGTGCTAAACTACAACACATAGAGCAAATCATGCAGATAGGAATATGAGCAACATCAGCTAAACTGAAGAGTTGTCTTGTGTGATTTTATTGTTGCAGCTTTGTTGTACCTCTCTCAGCTCACGGATCTGTTCAGATAAGCCCCCAATCTCAGAGTAGGATACACTACCAGGGTCCTCATGGGACATGTTGTACACCAGAGGGTCCACCTCTCTGGGCAGGTACCTGTGGGAGAACAGAAAACACATGCCGAGCACACACCCATCACCGGCTTGACTTTCACAAACCACTGTGCACTTTCAGCTTTTGTGGCACATTTATAGCTTGAGAAGCATAACAGTACACAAAACTAGGCCTGTCGCGATAAGCGATAAGTCGGTTAATTTCATGGTAAATTAAAAGGGAGACGGTAACTTTTCCGGCCGCGATTAACTGCTATATTTATGCGTGTTTGTTTTCCTCATCTCTCTCCACCAAAGAGACTGGACGACAAGAGTGTTCACTGCAGTGCATCGTCTGGCAGCCAGGTGATTTGGTTCATTAGCGTAATGAACGGAGGGAAAGCTCTTGTCATCAAGTGTCTTTGTCTCTGTGTGGGAGGCGGGGCTATGGGCTACACACAGTGTGATCTTCGTGAGGGGGAGACGAGGTGGAGAAAAAAAAACAGAGTTGAGCGTAAGAGAGACACAGAACTTGTTCCTAAATCAAATGCCACGGCCCCTGTGTGGGAGTGTTTTGGATTTAAACCAAATGACAGAGGGGAGCCCAGTAATTTGGACGAGCCGGTATGCCGGGTTTGTTCTAAAACCATCTCAACAAAAAGAGCGAATATGACCAACTTAACTGCACACCTGAGAGTGAGAGAATGAGAGTCTATTTTTTTGTATTCATTTATTTCGATATTTTTACGTGTTATTTCGGATATTTAAATTTTCTTTTCTGCATTTCTAAATATTCTTGTTAAATAAATGTTTATTGCTCTTTAAAAGGGTGTACTTGCATCCTTATGCCTTTATTATCATTATATAAGTTTAAAAAATGGTCTAAAAACAGCAAAATTACAACAATAATAAAAATGGTCTTAAAAAGCACAATATTACGCAATATTAACGCTTATCATAATAATTTCTGACGCAATTAATCGCCCAGCAAAATTTGTTATCGTGACAGGCCTACACAAAACTCATGATTTTGCACATACTGCATTCATGGAGTCACTGCTTGATGTTTTCAGAATTGTTAACACCAGACACAAACATTTGCAAATGCTTAATAAGCAACCTACACTCTGATAAGACGCTGTTGGCTTATAACTGTAGTATTTGTGGTGGGCCACCTCACTATTATTAATCATAAAATATGAATGAATATAACCATTTCCGTCAGGGGAAAAAAAGAAGTAGTGTCAGTGTTTCACACAGTAAGCCATCGATGACATGAGTGTGTCGAGGCCATCTTCTAATAAATAGATGACGAGAGAAAAATGTCCCATGATCTGGATGGCT
The DNA here is from genome assembly GCF_006386435.1 of Epinephelus moara. NCBI lineage: Eukaryota > Metazoa > Chordata > Actinopteri > Perciformes > Serranidae > Epinephelus > Epinephelus moara. The sequence continues at coordinate 1,800,035 of NC_065517.1, read as the reverse complement.
TACTACATCAGCTAAACCATTTTACTGGAGGGAAACCCTGACTCGCATGAAGGATAATCATAGCAGGAGCAGTCTGAGCAGATGCTTCAACCCCATGTTCTCAAAAACTGATTCCGGTGGCACATCTTGCTGTGATAAAAAAACATGTGGTGTTGATAAGGGTTGGGCATTAATACGGTAATAAGGTATCCCACGGTATCTAAAAATAGCAACGGTATCAGTTTCATTACCATCATTAAAGAAATCTGCTGCATATATAGGCCTATAGGGGCCTGATCTTACTATATAATGACAAAAACTCTGTCTGTGGGTGTGTCTGTCTGTGTCTCTGTTCCACATTTTTCTCCTGACTGACTTGGTCAATCCATGTGAAATTTGGCACAGTGGTAGAGGGTCATGGGAGGATGCGAATGGAGCAATATTACATCAATTGGCCAAAGGGGGGCGCTATAGCAACCGATTGAAATGCAAACTTTGAATGGGCATATCTCATGCCCCGTATGTTGTAGAGACATGAAACTTTGCACAGAGATGCCTCTCCTCATGAGGAACAAAATTGCCTCAAGAACCCATAACTTCCAGTTATATAGATGTTCCGCCATTTTGAATTTTTTGAAAAACACAAAATCGATCTCTTCCTAGGAAGTTTGACCGATCTGCATGAAACTCGGTGAACATAATCTAGGGACCAATATCTAAAGTTCCCTCTTGGCAAAAGTTGGAAAACTTACTAAAACAGAGCTTCTATAAGGCAATGAATATTGCGAAGGGCGTGGCTCATCACATAAACCGATCACCACGCTACAAAGTTGTGTGGTGATCACATAAACCGATCACCATGCAACTTTGTAGGCATATGACCACACATAATCTGAGGGGACCCCTCCATTATTGACCTGATCAAACAAAATGGGGGCACTAGAGAGCTAATTTCTTATCTAGGCCTAACCGCCATATCGATTTTTACTAGACTTGGTAGATATATAGAACAGGGTGCCTGGAGAAATTTATCTCTAAATGGCAACTGAGTGGCGCTGTAACAACAGAAAAATGCTTAAAAATGGCTAAAATGAGACCGATTGCTGTGGCTCCCTCGGCTGTGGCTGAATGTTGTTTTTGTTTTCTTCTAATTTTTGGAATGACTAAGTCATGGTATGGTATGCTGTACATAATCACGGAAACTGTCAGTGTGTCATTCTGTCTGTCCCACGTTTTTCTACTCACTGACGTGGTCAATCTATGTGAAACTGCACATAGGCATTGAGGATTGGCATAGGTAGAAGGTGACAAAGCTACCAATGGGTATGGACTAGTACAATATTAAATATAATTTATTTAATGCCTAAATAATGAGTGTTTGTCCAGCTTCTACTTAATACTATTACAATTTAAAACGAATAGTAGGTTATAATGTTTCTCTTATAACTGCCCTTAACTGTTGTCGGGAGATGACATTTGATAAAAGTTTTTGGATGTGACATCGTCACATCACAGCTCGGACGTGAGAAAGAAGAAAAGATGGCAAGCCGCGCATCAAGCGAGTTTGTCCCAAAAAGAAAAACATAATTTCACAACTTCTGCAGTGGCCATCAGAGTGAAGGAGGGAGAAGCGCAACCCGAACCAGCCAGCACCGCGGCCATAGTTGTCAATCCACTACGTGCCCTGCTCCAGCCGGAAAAAGTACTAAACATGCTGTTTCTTCCTGGCAAAAAAAACTTGAATAGTTTTGAAGCATAGTATGCTGCTATAGTTATCATTATACTTTGTATTTATTTCATTTTCAATGAGGAGTAGCCTGTTCTGTGGACAAAACAGTTTGGACTTGGAGAGGTTGAACTTCTCAAACAGGTACGCTCTAAAAATAAACCAGCGAACAGTATTTCCCGTTGCGTTCTCAGGATAGGATTATATATGCCCATTTTCGGTTATGCCTTGTTATTTATTGTTCTGTTTTTCTTATTCGATATGCCCTAGTACTGGATGCTGTAGAGCTGTGCTTTTAAATTATTTAATTTATGTTGATAGATTAGAAAAATAAACCAACAGACAGTACTCGTTGCGGTATATAGCACACGTTTTCGTTACTGCCTTTGTTGTTTATTGTTACTTTTTTATTATTTGATAAGCCTATGAGTACTGGATGCTATAGGGCTGTAAATGGACCTGCATTTGTATAGCGCCTTTCTAGTCAGCTAGTGACCACTCAAAGCGCTTTTTACACTACGAGTCACGTTCACCCATTCACACACACATTCATATACTGGTGGCCGAGGCTACCATACAAGGTGCCACCTGCTACTCAGTTTTAACACACTCACACACCGATGGAACAGCCATCGGGAGCAATTTGGGGTTCAGTATCTTGCTCAAGGATACTTCGACATGCAGCCTGGAGGAGCCCAGGATCGAACCACTGATCTTTTGATTGGTGGACGACCTGCTCTACCTCTGAGCCACATCAATCATTTTAATTTAATGATTTGTGTCGATTACTGTACTGGAAGTGGACTGTAGCCCACAGACAATTTGTTGTTATTTCATTCTGTTTGGTTGACTGCTGCATTTGCACTTCTTTAAATATTTATTAATAAAGGTTGTTAATGTTAAACATGTTTTGTTGTTACTTTTCAGTATTCTTAGGCCTATGTAATGTTTGCTATTGTGTTTCTGAACAGTATAGGCGCAAGCCGACATTTTGGCGACTCCCTCTGAGCCCTTCAAAGTGATTTTTAATTAGTCACGGTAATACCATATACTCCGGGAAAATGTGGGGAAGGTTTAACGGTAACCAAATTTGGATACTGCCCAACTCTTGTGTTGATTGTTAATCTGTCCTTTGTAAACCTACAGAAAGACATTGCCTGAATGCCATATGTTGAAGGACATATACCAAGACGCAGACCATAATTATGCCGTCAGTGCTGGGCATAAACAAGTGTCCAATTAGATTCAGCTTACCTCATTATAGTGAGTGTGGTCATGTCCAAAGCCACTCTTGTGCCTGGCTTCAGCTGGGACTTGTCCAGCTAGGAAGAAAAATGTCACAGGTGACTGCTCACATTCTAAACACTGGTCAAAAAGTAATGACTGCAACAGAATGACAAATTAGTATCTTTTGCTTCTTTCCCCTGAAAATTGTTCGAATCTGTAATCTGTGTTAACCCTCTGAGACCAGCTGGGCCACCAGCAATCCAGGTCCATATACCCGTCTTTAATAGGCACAGACTGAGTTTTAAAGTGATGACTGCTATAATATGAAACTAGAACACCTAATGAATAGAATGATACCAACCGTGTCATGTTATCATCTCATGAAGAAAGCTAAATAAAGCTCCAAATTTAGGCTAAATATTGACAAGAAAAAAACAGCACAGCCATTTTCACAGTGGTCCCTTAAACTTTAACCTCAAGATATCTGAATGAAAATGGGTTCCATTGGTATCTATGAGTCTCCTCTTTACAGACATGCCCACTTTATGCCAATACCATGTAGTTTTTGCATGCAGTATTAATGTGTTATTTTGCCTATTATATTTAAATACCTATTTCTGTACACTGGGCTCCCTTAGCAGTCTTGGAATTGTGTAAGTTGAGTCTGGCCGGAAAGCTGAGACGGAGACTGTGGATGATGTAAGCCCCCATAGTTGCCATTTCACTGTGGTGAGACCATTTCGTTGATATTGATGTCACTGTATAAAATGACGTATAGTGACCTCTAGGGCATTAACGACTTTAATTTTTTTCAGGTTGACTTATCTGTCAATAAAGTCGAGTCAACAAGTCTTTTGATGACGTCATCACATTGACACGGCGGAGGAAAGTGAAGTATCTCCACACATGTGATGTGTGTCTGTCAAGGCCCGAACATACTCGGGCGGAACGTACGAGGAACGGACTCTGCGGAGGTCCACACGGACTCAAAGCGGACATCTGCAAGCCCTGTGTGCGCAAAGCTCAGATTTTTTTTCGACCGTGCGGACTCTGCTCCGCGCACCAGTGACTGCTCGGCATGTATTTTTCACATCGCAGGGATTTTTCACGGACATTTTTACAGGAAACTACAACGCGGAAGTGCGCTTGACTATGAAAGCCCGAACGACTGCGGACATTCCTCGCGGAGTCTGCTCCGCTTATAGTAAGTAAGTAAGTAAAATTTATTTGTATAGCACTTTTCACAGAGAGGAGTCACAAAGTGCTTCACAGGATTAAAATACAAACAAGAATACATACATACAAACATACAGGTCACATACAGAGACACAAAAGTGAAACAGTTGTTGCAAAACTAAATCACTTAAGACAAGTTAAAAAATGCCTGCCTATACAGATAGGTTTTAAGATGCTTCTTAGTTCTAAGCCTAGTGCGAGGAACTGCCAACAGGCCGTGATCGGCCGACCTAAGTGTCCTACTGGGAATATATTCATGCAGCAGGTCAGACAGATACTCAGGTGCCTGATCATGAAGGGCTCTGAATGTTAAAACAAGGATTTTGAACTGGATCCTAAAGCTGACAGGAAGCCAGTGTAGGGAGGCCAGGACAGGAGTAATGTGGCAGTTTTTGGGTGATTTGGTGAACAGCCTTGCAACGGCATTCTGCACCAGTTGGAGGCGATCTACATGAGTTTTACTGAGACACATGAAAAGAGAGTTGCAGTAATCCAGACGTGATGACACAAAGGCGTGAATGATCATTTCTAGTTCAGCATGTGATATAACAGATCTCAGTTTTGCAATGTTTTTAAGGTGGAAAAAGCATGTACGGGTCAACATGTGAATGTGTTTATCGAAGTGCATGGCCTGGTCAAAACTAAAAGATTTCTCAGGTTAGAGCGGATATTTGAATTCAGGGACCCAATACAGCTCGCCACCCTAGAAGCAGTACAGTCAGGAGCGACAATAAGGACCTCGGTCTTAGCAGCGTTAAGCTGGAGGAAATTGTTGACCATCCAGTCATTAATTGTAGACAAACAATTGTAGTCATGCAGTACATTCAGACTGTCAGTCCTGTCAGGATTAAAGGAAAAATACAGCTGAATATCATCTGCGTACATATGATAAGATACACCCTCAAACCTGTTGATAATGTTTCCAAGAGGTAGCATAGAGCAAACAAAATTGGACCCAACACTGAGCCCTGAGGTACCCCACAAGAAAGGGGGACGGACTCGGACATAAAAAGACCAGATGCTACAGAGAAACTTCTACCAGAGAGGTAGGAGGCAAACCAGTCAAGGGCACTGCCTGAAATGCCAACACAGTTACTGAGCCTATCTAACAGGATGTGGTGATCCACAGTATCGAAGGCTGCGCTAAAGTCAAGCAGCATTAGGATGGTACATTTACCAGTGTCAGAGGCCATCATGATGTCATTAGACACTCTAAGAAGTGCGGTCTCAGTGGAATGCTGCTGATGGTAACCAGATTGAAATTTGTCATAAATACAATGCTTATTTAGGGCAGGGACTAGTTGGTTAGCAACGACTTTTTCTAAGATCTTTGAAATAAAAGGCAATTTAGAAATGGGCCTAAAGTTGCTAAATAATGAAGGGTCCAGATTGGGCTTTTTATAGTATGCCGTCAAGGATAAAGTATCAGCGTAATCAGAGGCAGTGATTGCATTCCGTACACGAGCACACACAGAGAGAGAAGAGGGAAAAAACACACGACTTGTCGACTCCTCCCGGGGGGTGTCGACTTGTGCCACTGACGACCTTGAGCATTCAGAGATGTTTGGCTTTTTTTTCTTTCTTTTTTTTTTTTCTTTTTTAGGTACATTGACAATAAAGGTGTGTCTCAGCAGTTTCCAGAACAAATGTGCTCACCATTGTATCACTGAAAAATGCCATTCCTACAGAAATCTCCAAAATGTCAAATGACGCACGTATACTGCCCCCGTCAGTTGCTACTTCAGTACAAACTCGATGTCAACATGCAAAAAATACGTCGGTACCTGTTTGTTTTTTTCAGTACCGTATAGAGCTGGGTTGAAAAAATCGATTTAATCGATTTTCCTTTAAATGGCACAATATCAATTCATTAATTAAAAAAATCGATCTTTTACTATAACTATTTTCCTCCGTGGACGTTTTGTACAGCCGGTAGCAGACTGCAGCAGCCTGCAGTACTATCAACCCAGGTAGTCTCGCAAGATCAGCATTTAGCACCTGAGGTCATGGCGAGAGATCTCGCGAGATGGCCGGACACTGAATGAAGACAAAGCAGCAAACAATGGTGGAAGTGCGTCCACTGAAGGCATGGGTCTACGGTGCAAGTATTTTCACTCGCATTTTCCCCTAAAAATATAACGCTAATAATGTACGAATGTTTATTAAATGCACATTAGTTTCACAGAAAAGATTAAGAAATACCACCAAGCATCAGCACACTGCTAACTGTAGCCTCAGTTTGTACCTCATACAGATCTGCTGGTAAAGTTAACTTAGCATTAGCAAGCGTGATAAAAGACGGCAGAGAGGCGACGTTGTGCAAATAAACCAAAGATTTATTAATTCTCTGTAGCAGTAAACACATGGGCCGATAACAAATGTGTTAACTAACTATGCTAAAG
>NC_065517.1:1768074-1792890 GCF_006386435.1 Epinephelus moara | reverse complement strand
CCCCCCCCCACCCCACCTCCCCACCCTTTTTTTTCCTCTCTTTTACTTAATTTTACTTAATTTATTTTATTCGTTTATTATATATTTTCTTCTTCCTCATTTATTTTTTACTTGTTTTCTTACTTATTTTGCATTTATTTATTTAGTCTTCTCCCCTCCTTTTGAGTACTTACGTGTTTACCTTACTTAAGTTGTTAACCTGCTTATTTACTCTGTGTTTGTTGTCATTGTTGCGTGTCCTCTGTGTGCATGGGTGTGAGTGTGTGTCCTCTTAAGGGTTGTTTTTCTGTTCTGGGTGGGTGATTTTAGGGTGTTCTGGTGGGTGGAAATTAAGCTGGAACCTTTCTTCAGTACTTTGTTACTGCTGATGTACCTCATCTATGCATCTGAATGTATTACAGGACCACTCCAGTGTTAAAATCAATAAAGAAATTTTTGGAGAAATATACTTGACTGAATCAATTTTGAACTGAATTGAATCGAATTGAATCGTGAATCGGATCGAACTGAGTCCTTGAAAATCGAATCGAAGCGATCTGGAAAATCTGAATCGATACCCAGCCCTAGTACTGTAAGTACTGGATACAACTTTGCCCTCAGCGGGCCGTGTCGATTCCTGTCGGAACTAACGGGGGCAGTATACGCGCGTCAGTCTGTCCAAGCCCGACCCGGCCCATCCCTTTAACTGTAATTATGAGCCCGAGCCCGGTTCAAACCTGATTTTTTTTTAAGGATACGAACATGGACATTGAAGGTGACTCTCATCTTTCTTTCCATGGCAAGCCTTTGTTATGTGCCTCTTAAGTGTCGAGGTCCCCGTCTTTTTGCTGTCATATACCAGCATCGCGCTGCACTTAGTACACTCAACGACACCGAGTAGTTGGTTCCATAGCCTAGGTCTATTATGAGGAGGCCGGCCTGTCCAAGCCCGAGGATAGTGGCGGGAAATTACGGTCGGGTTCGGTTTGAGGCAGATGAAAGCGGAGTAATTATAAACTCGCAAAAACCAGTGTGCAAACGGTGCCTCTGAAGTTTCCAGACCAAAGGAGGAAACACTTCAAACCTGGCTAAATACTTAAAAGACAAGACACCCCGACTTGTTAAAAGAATTCAAGGTGAGTGAGTTTCAATTTCTGTTTTTTTTTTTAAATTTTTATTGTGGTATCGAATGAATATCGAGAATCGTGGAAAATCACTGGTATTGCCATCGACTACTGAAATTCTGGTCTCATGACAAGCCTATTTCCAAGTTCTTGGCAAGGAAACTATAAAATAAGGAAATGACATCACAAGGACATGGTAGGGCTGGGCGGTATGACCTAAAATTTATATCACGGTATAAATCGAATCCCTTCACGGTAACGGTATATATCGCGGTATAAATTTAAGTGTAAAAGTTATAATAGAAGTGTTTCTGAATGGGTTTTGTAGTCCCTTAGCAAAGCTAAATTAATAAAAAAAAAAAAACAACAACAACAAAAGCAAAGATATAATGTATTTTTTAGAGCATTTATTGTGCAGAATGCAGATCTCAAAACTCAAAATTAAAACCCAGTACTCTATGGTGCAAAATGTCCCCTGGGATCTATATCAAAAGGTAATTTCCTTCTTTTAGCAAAATCCTAAATGACTGAGTTGTGTTTTTTCCACCTGGACCTTTATGCTCTGCCATTTCTCCTCTAATCATCACGCTGTAACCTGTGACAGGCTGCTATGATACCACAACTATCACACATTCACATATGGAGTTTTTTGTGGAGCCCCTAGCGTCACATAGGTTTACATTACCAAAGGTTTATGACAAACTCTCTTGCCGAAAACCAACTCCCGTGTGCGCACGGCGAGAGAGGAGAGGGAGAGACGCTGTGCTGCTGCCAGAGGAGACACTGAATGAGTTCCCTCTGAGCGGTAAGTCGCTAAAAGAGTCTGAGAAGTCCGGGGCTGTTCATAAGACATTAACTCACTCACTCACAAGTTCTCCAGCAACACATGTTGCACGTGCTATGCTAAATCACGGACGTGAACCAGCTCCTCTTGCTCCGCTGTCTCTGTGCTCGCAGCCATTTTCACACTGAGGCAGGTGCGATGACGTCATCGACGATAGGACGGTAGAGTGCAAATCTCTACCGTGGGCCAAATTTATATCATTTCTACCGTCTACCGCATATACCGTGCAGCCCTAGGACATGGTAAATATCTGCCAAACTAAGACTTGACCGTATGCTGCAATGACTTGCAGATTGCCTCAGTGATTTACATTCCTACTACCGTTAGTTATCTAATGTTAATTTGCTAGCACAAATTTGTCATGACAACAATTAATAAGCTAGAGAGGCTGTAACGGCCTATTTCCACCAGATGCGTGTTTGTTGCATCTCCGCTCTGGCACGGCAGCGGAGCAGATAGGATTCAGTTCTAGTCAATGTGTGTGTTTCCACCGGCTGCGGCTGTGCTGCGTTCCGGCTCCGTCACAGCTCCGGCACTCCGGAGCCTTCTGCACAGGAAACATTATCCAACGTTAGTCCTCCTGGATATTATTATTAATATTATTAAATATCATTTGGGCTATCCAGATTTGCCATCATTAAGTAATCTTAACGATTCCTCTCATTAACTGCATGAAAAAATAAGACCAAAGAAACAGAAGACCCATGCGGTTTCACCTGGGCTGAACAACAAAAATGAAACGAAACTAGTCAAGGGAACGAGCGATGGAAGGAGGAGGTGGAGGAGGAGAGAACTCTACTCAGTCACCTTGGCCATATCTGGACAAATATATGAGTTTGTGTGAGTCCACAGACAAAACATATATTTAAGTGCCTGCTTCACCCAAAGAAGAAACTTCTTTCAACGTCAAAGACGTCGAACACAAATCTGAGAACCCATATTCAGGTGATGACTGAGAGTTAGATAGCCTAGGCTATCACCCGACTTACACAGCCTATAGCCCAGTAATGAAGGATAATTCAAGGGATTGGTGTGGGGATGCAATATACCAATGTTGGGTAAATGTTCAGCTAGTATAGTTTAGGAGGGATGCAGAAGTAAGAGCAGAAAAGCTCTTTAAAAAAAGACAAGACCCTTATATTTTAAAACGATGGTCTAGCCATGATGAATGACTAGCTGTTTATATCACATACACTGATTTAATGTCAGTTTATTTCAGTATAGGCTACAATGCATTACAGGACTATGCCGTCCATGGCATTGAGGAAAATTGAAACTTAAAATATAACCAATTAACCGATTATTAAGTTAAAATATAACTGATTCATATAGTTGGCAATGTTTTGTGCAAGATATGGAAGAAGAGACGGAAAAGAGATTAAAGCAGGTCAAACACTCTAAATGATGAATTTTGCTGAAGGCCTATGCCTTCTACATGAGATATGGCATGCAATGAAACATGCCCCACCCTCTTCAATGCCATGAACAGTATCCTACATAGTTTTGTAATGTATTGCATTGTACTGAAATACATTGATTTTCAATGGGCTGAAACAGGTAGTGCATCCCCTTTCAAGGTTAACATTCAAATTCACATTAGGTGCAATATCCATTAATTTAAACGGGCTTAATTTTCTTAAACCAATTATGTGTACAAGCAGCCACATGAATCAATGTTATTTCTTCTCTAGAGAATACACCCATCCCATATGCCTTCTTTGGAAAAGGAACTGGAGCATGCCAAAAAGAGGAGTGCACAAGATGAGGTGGAGCACCGTGACCCCCACACACAGGGCAGTGTAGCAGCACAGTTCTTCAGTGGTGGGACATGCCCCTACCATAACCCAACAGAGATTTGACAAGTTGATCCTTAAGTGGGCCCTAGGCCTTTTTTGGGGTATTTTTACTGCCTTTACTTTTAAGCTCATGTCACAGTCATTATAAAGGCTACATACACATGCTATATCTTGTTTTTTTTTTTGTTTTTTTCCAAGACAATCTGGGGGCTATTCAGATTTGCCATCATTCCATGTCCTTCTATGTGCCTGTATTTTATATAAATTTTTATATCAATGTAAAAAAATCTGTGTTACTAAATTCTTACATTTTTACATGTATCTCAACATAGCAAGTTGGAAGTAGACATATTCTGCCATAGAATCTGGCAATATAAGAACCATGATGGTGGGGCATTCTGTCACTTCACAGTTGTCCAAAACATGTGGTTTGTGCCAGGTAGGGATGTCACGATTACATTATTTCGCTATTAACCGCGATTTTAAACGCCACGGTTAATTATTCGAAAAGATTCCTCAACACCGTCACTCTCCAAAGATTATGCCGCAACACGGAACCATATACAGTAGGTCAGCGCAACTCGCACGGAGCGAAAACAAAGTTACACAAGCGGCGTCTCCGAGTGATGAAGTATGGATGAAGAAGACTTATTCCCCCCAAAAAACGGATACAGTCAGCTGTGTGGGATCATTTTGGCTATCGCAAAATGACCAAGGGGTCATTGTTGACGACGGCTTTCCAGTTTGTAAAACATGCCGCAAAAAAGTCGCAGCCAAAGGATCAAACAAGAGCAACATGATACAACACCTGTGGGACAACCACCCGGCTTTACATGCACAAGTAAAGGTAAATGCACAATGACTGGGATAATATACGTCAATCTCAATTTATCTAATGTAACACTGAATTAAAAAATTATATGTTAGCGTGTCATTTGCAATTAATGGCGTAGTGGTATGATACGAGTTGGGCTTACAGTGCAACGTGACAAGCTAAGGCTCGTCTCAATGGATAGTTTTGCAGTTTGTGTGCACACAGCGTGAGGTTGTAATGGTTTTGGGTCCGTGTAGCTCTTTGGAGTGAGACGACAGGCAGAAACTCACGTCCACACGAGTGCGGGATTTCACAAATGTTCGCCGTTTATTTTTACATCAACTTAAAAACACTTTACCAAGCCCGGTTGTACGGCTACTATATTTTCATACATGAACAAAATAGTCGCCACACGTACTTAAAACCATCACTGTTGTGTTGAGACATAAAAGAAAAAGCAGGAGCACATGGAAATAAATGAAACTTAAAGATCTATAAGGAGTGTTCATGTGATTTTACACATTTAGAGTGTGAAATTAATTAATGCATAATAATCGTGATAATCGTAAAACCGTGATTATTTCTCTGACAATAATCGTACCAAGAAAATCTATAATCGTGACATCCCTAGTGCCAGGCAGACATAATTGCCAGTGTTTTTTCATTATTGCAAGATATTCCACTGAGTCATTCATAAGTCAAAAATGTGTTTTATTTGAAGGAAACATGCAATATTTACATCTAAGATAATAGAAAAATAGTAATGATATTATTCCTCTCTATATGGAGTGACTGATAACAAGATCTGTATAATGGATTGTAAAGAAATTCGTCAGGTTTTTATTTTGTAGACATTTGATCTGTATTTATAGCGTGATGGGATAACAATGATGTGTTTGATATCATCGGAAAGCTCAGGTCCTGCGCTTTCATGTGATATGTGTGGCATTTCTGTGCGACCTTGCATCCATCCAAGATCCATCCAAGAGTAATGTGTGTGCAAAGCTGTATGAAAGCTTTGTTATACATAATTTTAGTGTAACTTTATAATCTTTTATCATTGTGAAAACACTGGACTACCGACAAGCGCTTGGGCTTGTCGGAAAGCTGCGGTTCCGCTGTTTCACGTGTGTTCTCACTATGACGAACGGTCGTGGAGAAAATCCATAGAGAAAAACAGGTGTGAATTTGGACGCACTTTGCGTCGTTCAGGTCCATAGGGGTAACAGTTTCAAATTAGAACAGTTATTAAAAACCAAATACATGTGCCCTAACAGCAAGTAGCATTAGCTATCTTGGATGCAACAGGGGCTGAGATGCAGCTGCTGGACAGAGCCATGATCTATTTAGAGACCAATAACAAGGAAAACTAATGTGCATATTTAGATATAAAACGTCAGTAAGCATCACATAATGTGTTTTTTTTTAATCTGACGGAAGAATTTTTCACTTTAAGTTGAAATAACAAAGATATGATGAGTTACAATGTGATTTGCTGTGCTCACCCCATTAACTCCAATAGCAGTGGCACTAAACTCTTGCTCCAATGCAAAATTAAAATAAGATTTGTACCGATACCAATACCAGTATCGGAAATGCCTCTGATACTGCCTAAAATGCAGCATCAGGAATCGGCAAATACAGCCTATGACCTAGGCTGACCAAACGTCCTCTTTTGCCCGGACATGTCCACTTTTCACGTCCCGTCGGGGGCGTCCGGGGGGTTTTTATAAACTGATGATAATGTCCGGTTTTCCGTGTGTTTGTGTGTGTGTTAGAGTGCAGCACGGGCCGCATATTTCTGTCCGAACCCGAACCGAGCCCGACATTATTTAATGACCAAAGCACTGAGTTTGTGTCACACAGTTGTTACGGTTACAGGCCGGGCGTGCGGAGAGGGAGACCTCCGTGTTTGAGACGGGAGCATCAGGCGGGAGCGGCAGGCGGGAGGTCCGACGCTTCCGGCGAGAGGAGAGGGAGAAATAAAACAAAATAAGATAATAGGAAAAACCTGTCTCCCTCTTTTATTTTATTTTCAGCGTTTAATCAAGGCGGAGGCGGGCGGCTGGAGGTCCGAGACTTCCAGCGAGGGGAGAGGTTGAAACAAACAGCCAATATGTGTTTGTGTGTGTGTGTGTGTGTGTGTTATGTTCAGGTGTCACGTAAATAACAGTGCCCAAGCAATAACAGGACAGACAATAGGATTTTATTTATACACTACATTTTCACTGAAAGCTGACCGAATCCAACCCGAGCCCAAATACAATTTATAGCTACATTTTTGACCAAACCCTGCCCGACCCGTCAGGTACCGTCGGGCTCGGAACGCCACACTCTAGTGTGTGTATGTGTCCCCTATTGGGGCCTATCTGAATTTCTGTCTTTGAGAGATATTATTTTGTAATATAACTGAATTTTCTATCCATACATATACATTTTAAATATATTAAAATGATAAGGCATCTTTGAGTAAACTGCGAGTATCATTTAAGTAGGCTATGTCGTGGCCAGCCGAGTGTCTTCTTTTTTGGAAATCAAAATATGGTCACCCTACTATGACAAATCCGATACCACATAATGCCTCACGTAATTACGCATACGCACGCTATCGTTTGAACATCGCCAGAAACGGTAAAGGAGGTTTTATGCCTGGTACACACTACACGACTTTTCTGCCCATTCTGAAAGTCACTATGTCACATTACACGATTGTGGAGTCATAAAACCGTGCCGTGACTTGGCCGACAGACATGACACACTACACGATGGTACACACCAATTATCCCCGGTCGTCTTTCATGACGTGTGTGATGTCACTGGGTTATTCTTGTCCTATTTTTATTACTTTTACTATTATTTGAATCACTGTCTGTTCATGTGCCAGCCGAAATGTTGTTGTAGTCACCTAAAAAGCAGTGCCAGCCGAAATGTTGTTGTAGTCACCTAAAAAGCACAGGCAGATGGCAGGAGCTACATTTGAAGTACCGTACGTAAACATAAAAGTCACTGATTTCTACACAACAAGTTCCTACAAATGTTTCACAATAAAAGCCTATTTAGAAAATGGAGGGATTCTCTCAGCCGATTTTATAGGGGGCTTTTAATTTGAAACAAATTTAGGAAGTGTTGAGTTTGAAATGACAGCGTGATGCATTAAAGCTATAGTGCGTGACTTCTACAGGTCCGTAAATGTCCGTTTCACCCAAGCCACTACTAGAGGAGATGACACAATGCTGATTAAGCCAATCGGCTCCTCTAACATCTCGCGGTATTTTTCAATATATATCATTTTTAGTATGTGTGTCGACCGGCGACATTCCCGCGCTGGTGCACAGGAAATGCTTCCTCATAACAAGAAGGGAGGGGGAGGAAGAGCAGAGAGTGTCATAGCAAGAGGTAGAGCGCAGGTAGAAAGAGAAAGCAACAAAGAAGCGGCCGAGACACGGTTCAGAAGTGGATACTACCACAAAGAAAAAGCCTGGACGTTCGGCTGAAGGTCTATTAGCAAAGAAGGAAAGTGACCGACGGAGAAGGCAAACAAGGATTTGCATTGGCGTCGCTTTTCCTCCGTGGAGAGCCCTGAAGGAAGAAACTGGGCTGAGGCCAGACACGGATGTTGCCTTGCTGCTGTTGGATAAGTAAGTGACTTGGTTTATAATTATATTATGAGTAGTATGTGTTGCTGTTACATGTAATGGACCTAGTACTTTATTATTTTCTTGGAAATGGTGCTATGAACGTTATGTAATGTTAGCAGCCTGGTGTTCGCCACGTTGTGTAGCATTGTGTACACGGTGTGTAGCGAGTGTTACTCTGTTTACACGGTGTGTGGCGACTGACGAGTGTTACTGTGTACATGGAAGTGCCGCCGGCTTATTAGTTGTAATAACGCGTTATCCGCTGGGAGGCGACAGAAGTTACGCACTATAGCTTTAACTACCAAGGCAACGGGAGCGGATAAAAAATAAAAATATGAAGATACAGAGGGAATGATAAATAAGGGCCCTTTTACAATGTAGTCTGTTTCAAATGAAGCTGGTAGCCTCTGCAGTTGTGGTAAGTAAAAGCCCCGCCACTATTTTTTTAATTTTCTTACTTTAAGTCATCTGGTGAAAATTCTTTTTAATATCGCAATATATATCGCAAAAAAAAATAAAAAATTGCAATGTCAGTTTTTTACAATATCGTGCAGCCCTACATTCTACTGTAGCCTTTAAAATGTCTTTTTTACCAAATTGTGTGGCTGCACTTTAACTTGTGTCTTGATTTGTGTCAACACTGGATAATAATCATAAAAAACAAGTTTTATGGCATTCATTCTTATATTATGTATTTATTTCTTAATATTTTACATAGAGTTTTAGGAGTTGAGACATACAACAATTCATATCCCATCCATTTTAATTTTACGCGCTGATATCGGCAGATACCTAAGGTTCAGGGATCAGAATCGGTATCGGGAAGGAAAAAGTGGTATCGGTATGTTTTTAAATCTTTAACTTTCTTTTATTCAAGCAACATTGTCACCCACCTTTTTTCTTTCTGTGCTTTGAGCTGCTGTGACATGTGGATTTCCCAAGACTGGGATTAATAAAGTTTATCTTATCTTAAATGCTGTCAATGACATTATGTCCTTTTCTATGTTTTTAGTTTCCTTGGTTCTAGAACTGATTTCTGCACCACTCTATACATTACAGGATGTCTGGCACATTGGTATCTGTTTAGCACCTACCTGTCTGCGGCATCCTACCACATATCTGGGACCATTGGTGGCCTTGACAATGACTGGAATTTGAGAAAAAAAACATAAAAAAAAAACATGAGCATCACACATTTGAGCTAATGACTGTTTGACACGTCAGTCACAGGTTGTCATTTAGAATTGTTCATTGGTTTAGCGTAAAATGAGCCTGCCACAGAGCAGTTGCAAAAAAATCAAGAGTGGAAAAAAAGTACAGCAGAGATATGGTTACATGAGTGTCATGTTGCACATGAATGCACAGAGCAATAGTTTGGTGAGATCATGATGGACAATGACTCATTTGTTAACCTACAATGAAATGAAACCATCTAAGCTCATGGAGGACTAAGATGCTGGCCCAACTATGCAAGTGGAATGATGGTGTAAAATGAAGTGGGCTCACCAGTAAGTCCTGCATCATTTCCTCACTGACTGACAACCAAGGCACGTATGCATGCGTATGTATGGTAAGTAACTGATACAGCCCTTAGGCTTAGTGGGGATGAAATACCACTGACCAGTGCTACCTGTGACTAGTGATGGCCGAATGAAGCCTCATGAAGCATTTTCTTTATTTTCTGAGCCCACAAGATAACGCTTTTTGTTCAACAGGTTTAAAAACACACTGAATTGCCATTCTTTGGGCCTCTCTTTTTAAACCAAGAGTGCCATCTAGTGGACTCAGAAAATGAAGAAAATGCTTCATGAGGTTTCATTCAGCCATCACTACCGGTGACGTGACACTCGTGTCTGTGAGGAATCTGCAAATTAACTTACATTTCTCCTCAGTCAGCTGTTTGAGCACTTCTCCAACAATCTGCGGGGAACGAAGCACACATATGGTTAAAACAGGGTTTCCACACAGTCTTAAACATCAAATCCAAGGACTATCCAGGTCCGATTCCCCTTAAATTGAAAGAAGCAACATAGCATGGTATTAGAATAGATTTACTGTTATAAACAGAGAGAAATTTTTCATTGAGAAGCAGAGGTACACGCTTTACAGAAGCTCACAGGCAACAATTCAAATCAACTTTATTTAAATGGCACTTTCCATACTACAGTAACACAAAGTGCCTCATAGAGGTTAAAAACAACAAAGATCCAAAACAGAAAACAAAAAGAAAAGAGAAAACCCAACAATCCCACCCCACATAGCGATACATAAAGACAGACAGACAGACAGACGCTATCACTAAAGAGACACTAAAGAGACATGGCCGAGCACCGAGACCCGAGGCAAGGAAAAAGCCACCTCTGGGGGCTGTCCGACCCGAGGCAAGGAAAAAGCCACCTCTGGGGGCTGTCCACACTGAGAGGGCCCACGGTCCATGGCCACAGGGAGCGCCGCCGTAGAGACCACCCCGACCCGGGCAGACAGGAGGCTCCACACCGAGGTGCAGTGCCCTTCAGCCACCCAGGTCAGAGCAGTCTCCCGACGGCACCCCCATCAGGAGACCAGGAACAACTCAGTGTGGTAGGCCCCCATGAGGAAACAGTACCAGAGAGGCCGACCAGGTGCCTCAGTCTATTTAATAAAATGTGATGGTCTACTGTATCGAAGGTGGCGGTTAGATCCAGTAAAACCAAGACTGTGAGTTTATGGTTATCTGAATTGTACCTGATGTCGTTTAAAATCTTTAAAAGGGCTGTCTCTGTACTGTGATTCATCCTTAAACCAGACTGATACTTCTCTAAAGTGTTATTTGTATTTAAGAAACCATTTGCTTGGGTAAAAAACAGTTTTTCTAAAATTTTACTTAAAAACAGTAAGTTGGATACAGGCTGATAATTATTAAAAATGTTGGGGTCTAAAGTGCTCTTCTTCAGAAGGGGCTTCACCACCGCCGTTTTCAAGGAGGCCGGGAAGACGCCCATCTGAAGAGAGCAATTCACCATGTACAGTAGCTGTTCCTTAAAGAATCCATAAAATGTTTAAAGAATCCATAAAATGTTTTAAAAAATGGTGTGGGAATTGGGTCTAAAAGGCAGATTGTGTGCTTTACTTGGGAGAAAACTCGACCAAGTGTCCTCGCAAAACTCTCCAGTGTTTCCTCAGGTAAAAGCAATGATCCAGGTGTGTCGACAGTTAAAATCTGTTGAGATAAAAGACTGGATCTGATGTCATTGATTTTACTTCTGAAGTGGTCTGCAAAGTCCTCACAAAGGGCACTGGTTGTTGTTTTAGGCGATCTGTTAAAATTACTGTTTGTTAAAATATCAATTGTGGAGAAGAGGAATTTGGGATTGTTTTTATTGTCAGAGATTAGTTTTTTGAAGTGGGAAATTCTTGCCTGTTTGACTGTGTTATTGTAGGTTTTGAGATGTTGACGTAATATTTCGTAGTGGACTATTAGGTTTGATTTTCTCCATCTTCTCTCAGCACTCCTGCAGTATCTTTTCAGTTGTTTGATTTCCTGATTTCTCCACCGGGGTGTGGGTTTTGTTATAATTGTTTTGATTAAAAGTGGAGCCACTGAGTCCAGCGTTAACTTGAGTTTGTTGTTATAATTGTCCACAATAAAATCACAGGGTGCTGGTAAAATCTCTGCAGGAGTGCTCTGTAAAATCTGGATAAAATTTGCAGCCACTTCATAAGTTAGGTAGCGTTTCCTCACTGTTCTCACCGGGGCCTCCTGTTGGTTAAAACTGGTGATGTTAAAAAACACACAAAAGTGGTCGGACACAGCCAGATCCACAACAGAGGACACACCCACGGACAGGCCATAGGTTATGACCAGGTCCAGGGTGCGCCTTCTGCTGTGGGTCGGCTGCGTGATATGTTGTTTAAAATCCAAACAGTTTAAGAGGTTTAAAAATTCTCTGGATACTGGGTCCGAGGTGTTGTCAATGTGTAGATTAAAATCACCAGTTATTAAAATTCTGTTGTAGGTGGAGTGAATGACTGATAATAATTAAGAGAAATCACTGATAAAAGGGTTCAGGGTGAAAAAAATGAATTTCCCTTCAGGGAGTAAGAAAGTATGTCCTCTTCTTCTTCTTCTTCTTGTTTAGAAGTGGCATTCAACAACAACAAAAAGGCTGCGCGGTGCACCTCGCGTTTTGCAACCTGCAAACGCTTTCTGTGTGATTGGGGACTACATGTCAGGGAGGTATATACTCATTGGAAAAATTCAATTCATGGTGTCTGCCTGCAAATGTGTTGATCTACATTACACTAAAATCTACTGTTGCAGCCACTTAATTTGATTTTGAGATGACATCCAAAGAGATTAATGTAAATAAAGTTCAAAAGATATTCTTACCTGACCAACACTTTGCAGAGCCTTTAGGTCATTTTCTGATTTTTCGTACTGTTTGGTTTGTTCTCTCAGCTGTTCTCTCACTAAAACACAAACAGAGTTGTTGTTGTTTCACAAACACAACCAAGAAAGTAATAATTTGTTACAGTTGCTCACTCTGCCGAGCAAACTTCATGTCAGCTAATGTTAAGTTAGCTGGTTATAGTTAGCTTAACGTCACACTCTTGATAAAGTTAACAGTTTAGACCAAAAATACTTAAGTAAATGAAGTAATAGCTCCACAGGCTATCGTTCAGTGGATTTTAAAAAATATTATCTAGCCCAACGTTTTTGATTGTTCGGGTACAGTTTACTACTCCGAGGCTAAGATGACACTTCTGCTAACGTTAACCGGTTTAGCATTACTTCCATTCATTTCTATAAGGATGCTAACTGCATGACAAAGCACTAGCTAGCTGGCCAGCTAGCTGATGTTGGCTACCCAATTATATTTACATAATCGAAATAAACCAGATATATTTACGTTACACCACAAGCGTCAACATAAATTTGGTTCTTACGTTCTTTTAACCGCCCGTCAATTTCTTTGTGTTCGAGTAATTTTTTCCTGTAGTCCTGCAGCGCTTTCTCCCTAGTGTCCGCCATGATACCCCACTGAATGCTGGGAAACTGCAGCATCGCTTCCTTTCTTGTTTTTGTTCTTCCTCCTTCCTTTTTTTAAATGACGGGTTGTATCTTAAAAGTCCCTTTACCGCCACCTACTGGATTTAAACTAAAGTCTCAACTTAATATATTTCAATAACAGTGATAATAATAAGCCCCTCCCATTCAGTTCCAACTCTATTACAGGGTGAAGTCAGGTAATTTGAGACACTTTTTGGTAAATTACCAAGAAAACCACCTAAAACTCTGACTATTACCTTAAGTGTTACTTTTAGAATTTTTATGGGGTCTCTGCTGTAGTTCTATTAAGAAAATATTTTGCAAAGTAAAATAATTTTAAAACTTTGGACCTTCAAACACACCGAGAGCCACTACCTCAATCCAATGGTATGTTCAGGTAAAATAGGACAGTTGTGTTTCCTAGTATATTAAATTGTATGAAAAATTATTGTCCAACTTTTCTGCCATGTTTTCCCTGTCCTTGTGATGCTTGTTTCCGTGGTGCTATATTGTCTACAATGGACATGCATGTTGGTAATTCTGGACAGTTGTGGCAAGCCTCATGAAGCATCTTCTTCATTTTCTGAGCCCACTATGACACTCTTGGTTTAAAAAGAGTGGCCCAAAGAATTAGCCTGGAAATCCAGACCCAAATCTAGAAAGATTTAGGACTCGCTGAGCAAATTCAAATTGTGCTCTCGCGAGAACTCTGGATTTCCAGGGTACCAAAGAATGGCAATTCAGTGTGTTTTAAACCTTTTGTTGAATAAAAGCGCCATCTAGTGGGCTCAGAAAACAAAGAAAATGCTCCACGAGGCTTCATTCAGCCATTACTACTCACTGCACAATATTTTTTAGGTGACAAAAATACTACACGTCTATATGAAATATTATTTGATTGATTTTATGGCACCTGGTATCCTAAAAAAACCTGCTGCTTACACTTCAGAAAAATATCCCATTTAGCCCAATTCTTTGGGATCTAGTTTCGCCGACCGGGCGCCGCGGAGGCGCAGCGCACCTGCGCTTCGCCAACTGGGTGTGGCCAGGCAGATTTTGTAAGTTTGGCACACCGTGCGCCTGGCGCAGCTACTCCTCTTTCCCACCTCCGTCCCTCCTACCAGCGCAAGCCGGAAAGAGGGAGGAGAGAAGGTGTGGAGTGGGTTTTACACACATCACACCAATCAAATGAGCCCCTCTCCTCTCCCTTAAATGCGCCGCGCAAAGGCGTAATGAGAGTTTACTCAATTCGCCATGGCAGAAGAGAGCAGCAGCGTCAGACGGCCAAACTTCTCCCAGGAGGAAACTGATGTTTTGGTCCGGGAGGTCCAAGCTCGCAGACCTCCACGGGCTGATGATGCAAAGGTAGCCTGGGAGGAGGTCACCACAATTGTAAATCAATGTTGCGTTTCTCTCGTGCACGCGCGCGCTCTCTCTCTTTCTCTCTCACAGTCTTACTCTGTTTCTTTTCTTTTGACTTTTCTAAGATGACAGATGCTGAATATATACTCCCTACCTGATGCTGTGGCTGTTTGTGGTTGGCTGAGAGGGATGTGAACTAATTAGTTTGCAGCTGTGTTAGTCAAATCAGGTTCGGTTTCCATTACGCGTGCCAAACGGTGCCAATTAACTTTGATCTGACATCAGATGTGACGGGACAGTCGGTATACAGAGATACATTTATGTGCTGATTGCAGATAGTTACATTGAATAGTGGTTTTGTGGCTATTTATTGCATTGTTAATGTGCCTGATATTCTGGAAACCTGCTTGTGAGGTTTTGGTTACGTGTGCGCACTGTCCGCCGGTCAGCCAAACTTCGGCTTACACCAGCTGCGCTCCGCCTGCGTTGACAGTAGACCTGGTTTCAGATGGCGAGCTTTTAGCGCACCTTCGGCGAAGCCTTTTGGCACGAAACTATCACTGCGCCAAGCTGGATCTGTCGACACCTCCCCCTGCTGCGCCACCACACCCATCTCAGCGCACCTCGGTCTGCCAAACTACCAAACTGAGCGCGCCTCGGGTTGTGCTGCTCGAAACTAGCTCTGCGCCGGGTTCGCCACCCTGCGCTGCGCCGGGAAACTAGAGCCCTTCGTCTCACTTCACCTGAATGCGTTATGTACTCACTCAAAACCCCTTACCATTAAAATTGAAGTGTACTGTGAAAATATTTTAATTATAAATCAAACATTTAGTAAAATGCAACATCCTACAACCGTTTTTGTTGTAATACCCATATTATTTTAGGTACAGTACTTTTAGTACCAAAACTGAGAAAATCAACATGCCTTGTGGCTTTCCTTACAAGTTTGGGGACCAGTGTTTTTTTTTTATATTCCTTGCTCTGCCCATACTAGTTATCTCAGATCAATAAAAAATATTGTTCTCTTTGTAGTATTAATACAATAACATGATCGGTGACTGGCTGTTTAAATAGCCCAAGATGTAAAAACTTATTTATGATGTCCCGAATCACCTGACTTACTTGACCTATTTTCCAGTTGTAGCCCCGCTTCCACCAAGTAGTACAGTATGGAGAGAGCCTGAAAGCTTCTCTCAAAAGCTGTTGTAGCCTACATCTGCTCCAGAAACCCCCACATCATCCAGAAATCTTGTTGCTGCATCTATGATTATTGATTATTGATTGATGATTATGATTTTCTTTCTATCCCAGCAGTGCAGTTATTAGGGAAGATGCCCCTCTTAAGAACATAGTCAATTGACTGTAAAATTAAAAAGATATTTGGAGAATGTGAATTTGGCCAAAACTAAGATCTGTTTCTGTAATGTACTAGTGTTTTTGATTCATTCAATTGAATTTTATCTTTTTTTTAATCTCCTATTCATGCAGATGAACATGTTGCATGGTTTATAATCTGTATGTTTGTTTGCCAAATTGTGAATAGTTACCCCCCCCCCCCCCCCCAATTTCCTGGCAAAGTAACCACGTCATTCCAATTTAAATAAACATTTTGTTGAAGATATGATTTTAACATGTGCAGGACCATGATGATGCATAAACCAACACACTGTTGGGAGAAATACAGTTGTAGAGTAGCCAATTTTGTTGTTATAGCACAAAAATGAAAATCTTGCAAAGTGGCAGGCAAGATGCCCCCAAGCTCACAATGAACTACTGTATCTAACTAACTAAAACAAACTAAAATCCAACCATGACCCATTAATGGATTATTGAGATGCCTTGTAGCCTTTTCCTTAAGCAAAATGCTTTTATTTCAGGATTTCTTTCACCAGCAAGCTTGCTAAAAATGTTGGCTAATTCTATATAGCTAGCATTGCAAATGATTGCTAGGTGGCTAGCTAATAATGGCAGCAAGGAGTTAAATCTACAATACTTTATTACTATTATAGGCTATATGGATATGAGCTATAGGCACATCAATCAATCAATCAATCAATCAATCAATCAATTTTATTTATAAAGCCCAGTATCACAAATCACAATTTGCCTCAGAGGGCTTTACAGCATACGACATCCCTCTGTCCTTAGGACCCTCGCAGCGGATAAGGAAAAACTCCTCCCCAAAAAAACCTTTAATGGGGGAAAAAAACGGTAGAAACCTCAGGAAGAGCAACTGAGGAGGGATCCCTCTTCCAGGACAGACGTGTAATAGATGTCGCACAGAACAGATCAGCATAATAAATTAACAGTGATCTGTATGACACAATGAGACAGAAAGAGAGACAGAGACTGAGACAGAGAGAGTTGCAGGACAGCTGACAGTAGCTTACAACAACATTAATTAATATGCAACATATGACTATATTTTAGATGATCCAACTAAATGATATTTTGAGGCAGAATGCCCCTGGGGGTTTTCACCTGCTTCCTAAGGGCTTCTTGCCCCAGAGAACTTAACTTCACATTTCTACTTTAAAGGAGAAAAACCTTCTATTCAAAATAAATGAAAGAATGACCGTCCCCACAAATCCCCCATCATCATGTATCAAAACATTTTATGTACAACTTGATATAAATACATAGATTAGACTATTTTCCAGTGCAACCTGATCTCACAGAAATATGTGAAATGACCACGACTTCGTAACACTGCATTCTGTGGTGGCGGCACGTAATGGGTTAAAATTACATGCCGGTACCATGGAAACAATGCCAATTTAAAGTCAATTAGGATCCTTTGTCGTGGTGGACACACAAATTCCCTGGTTCAACAACATTTTATTTATTTATTCATATGCACAATGATAAAAACAAGGATTATATTTAATAATACAAGGGCAATTATAATTGTGCAGAAGAGGAAAAGAAGCCCAAAGGGCTTATATAAAATCCTCCCCTCCAATACAAAATCACTAAAACAGATCAACCAATAAAAAAAGACAAACAGACAAACAAGCAAACAGAGAGAAAAAAAGAAGGAAGAAAGGAAAAAACAACAACAACAAGGACAAAGATCGATAAAATTACAAATTCATTTCAATTATACTAGACATGAGTATTATTTTGCCTGGACAGAAGATACCTCACCAAACTAGTCCTAAACATTTTGTTGGAGGATAAAAGCTTAAGAGACCTGTCTAAGGAGTTCCAGAGTTGGGGACCATGGAATTTGATGAAAAATTTATGACTGGAGGTACTACAAAGAGGTAAATGAAAGTTCTTCTGACCTCTTACTGAATAGGAGTGAATATCTGATGATAACAGAAAGAATTTTTGGAAAGTGCCTGAAATGTCTTGTTTATAATGAATGAATTTAAACATAAACAGACATGTTTGAAGCATATTAATAGAAAAAATTGACAAAAGTTTAAATTTGCTAAATAAAAGGTGCACATGGCGCTTGATTGGTAGAGTTTGAAATCATTCTGAAGAGTCTTTTCTGAATTAAGAGTATCTGATTAAGGTATGAGGAATATGAAGCACCCCAAACAATGTTGCGGTATGTCAAATATGGATAAATTAAACTGTGATATAAGGTCATGAGACAGGACTGATAAACTAACAAAGAGACTCTTCTGATAATACAATAAGACTTCATAATTTTTTGCATACATACTCAATATGGTTTCCCCAGGACAATCTTTCATCAACTAATATACCAAGAAATTTTGCACAAGAGACTTGTTTGATTTCAATGTTATTAATTAGCAGCTTTGAGTCCTGCTTAGGAAAAGTTTTATTTTTGTTTCTAAAAAGTATAAAATTTGACTTGTTTACATTCAAGGAAAGCTTGTTCATCTGAAACCATCTTCAGGTGTATTCCAGAGTGGTATTGGCATTTCTGATTAGACATCCAAAGTCAGAGTGAGACATGGCAATATTTGTATCATCCGCAAATAAAATGGGCAGAGAAGACTCAGACATTACAGCAAAATCATTAATAAAAATTAGAAACAGAAGGGGCTCAAGAATCAACCCTTGAGGTACACCATAGTAAAGTTTTGCTTTCTTAGATACATGACCATTAATACAAACATATTGTTCTCTGTTACTAAGGCAATCACTAAACCATCTGATCACAACATCTTGAAGACCATATTTGTGGAGTTTTGACAGAAGAATATCATGGTCAACTGTGTCAAACGCTTTTGAGAGATCCAAGAAAATACCAGTAGCAAACATATTTTATCCAGAACAGTAGAAATTTTATCTAGAAGTTGCAAATAAGCCATATATGTTGAGTGCTTTTTGCGAAAACCATATTGGTGTTTGTACAGAATGTTATTATCATTAAGGTGTTTAATAACTCTTGTATATACTAACTTTTCCAGGACTTTGGAGAAACACAGTAAGATAGAAACCGGTCTATAATTGTTAAAAATACTGGGTTCACCTTCTTTAAAGAGAGGTAAGACCTTTGCCACTTTAAGATCACTAGGGACTACCCCAGTCTTTAGTGACACAGAAAAGACATGTGTTAAAGGTTTGCTAATGAAGGGAACTACTTCCTTTAGCAGCTTAGCTTTGATTTCATCGTGACCCGCTGCTGAATTATTAAGATTTACAATAATGTCGATCACTTCATTAACTGTGGGAGGTTTGAAGTTTTGTAGGGCAGGGAAGAGACCAATAATATTATCTGTAGGGCAGTTATTAGATGGAGAGATTTTCTTGGCAAAAGTGCTACCAACATTTACAAAGAAATTATTAAATTCATTTGCTATGTCAGAGAGATTGGAGAATGTGGACTTGCCATCAGTAAATTGGGATGGGAATTTTGCACGCGCCTTTTTCTTGTTTAATAGTTCACTAATAATATGCCATGTATTTTTTATGTTGTAAGTAGATTCTTTGAATTTGTCAGAATAGTATTTCTTCTTTGCCATACGAAGTAAATAAGTAAACTTGTTTCTATATTTTTATATGTATTAGAGTTCTGTGGAGTTGGATTGGAAATAAACTTTTTATATAATCTGTTTTTCTTAATTCAGGATTTTAAGAATCCAGTAGTGAACCAGCGTTTATTAAAACCATGTCGTTTATTGATTTTGAGGCTCACAAGTGGAAAGCACTCATTAAATACGGTCTTGAACAGATGGATAAAGGATTGATAGGTTTTGTTGGCGTCCTGTTGACCATAAACATCATCCCAATTTACTTTTTCAACCATTCATCTAAAGTGTTTGATGTTATCTTCATTAAACTTGCGGAAAGTTGTTCTGACATTTGTAACCTTATGCTTGAAACTATTACTTGAAGTGATATGGAATACAGGAAAGTGGTCAGAAATGTCATAGTATAATATTCCTGAGTTTACTGGATAATCAAATGTGTTAGTTATAATGTTATCAATAAGAGTGGCTGTTTTACAGGTCACTCTAGTTGGCTTGTCAATAAGAGGAAAAAATAAGATGAATATAACACATTTAGAAAATTAACAGTAGAAGAATGGTTCTCAGTATTGACAAGATTGATGTTAAAGTCTCCAAGCAAATAACAAAGTTTACCTTCCTTATTAATAACATCAAGTGAAGCTGTAAGTATGTCATTGAAAGAATTAATTTCAGCATGAGGTGGACGATAAATACAACCAATTATGATATTTCTGCCACCAATAACAGGGCAAGACATTAATTCCAAAAAGACAGATTCAACCTCAGTTTCATTTGAGATTAAATCCAAATCCTTTCTTATTTTAATCTGATATTGGTTATGAACAAAAACAGCAACTCCTCCTCCAACTCTTTCCTTCCTATTTGAAAATACTAAAGTATACTGACAGGCATATTGTAAAGCTCAACACTTTCATCAGAAAGCCAAGTTTTCATCAAGGCAATGATTAAAAATTCATGTTTTAGCATTGACAAGAAATGCATAAATTGATCATTATTCTTAGGAAGGCTGTGTATGTTTAAGTGGATTGTAGAGAAAACATTAGAATTACTGGTTAAATTGCCAGTCAGCATATGACATTCATCTTCATTATAGTAGTTACATGAATTAGACTCTCTGTTAAATCTGCTAAAGAAATTAACATCAGGGTCATGTGAATAAATGCAGTCCATATAATTATAATTATTTGTAGTGAATGGGTTAAAAGATTCAATCATTGGAAAAGGTGCTGGGGTTAGACGTCTCCCTGCTGTCTTGGGGTGCTGCTGCGGGGGTGTATTATCAGCTTGTCGTGACGCAGAAAAGCGATGTCCCCTCTGTCTCGAGCAGCTTTCAACTTAGGCATCAGGTCTTTTCTTTTCTGATGGACGGCATCTGTATAGTCCTCATTTTTGTAGATTTTGGAGCCTTTAAGGTATTTTGCCCCCTGGAGAATCATTGATCTGTCCTTGCACTTTACAAACTTAACTACAATCGGCCTGGATCTGTCACTCCAGAACACAGGTTTCCTTACATGGTGAGCCCGCTCCACCTCTATCATCCCCTGCAGTTGTTGTTTCTTCATGAAGACTCTCTTAACCTTTTCCTCCGAATCGGCCCATGTTTCTCCTGGTGTCTCCTCGATTCCATCTATGACCAAGTTGTGTCTTCTGGACTGACCCTCTATAATCCATCTTGTCAGTGACGGCCAACAGACTCTCACATATCTTAAAAATTTCTGTCTGTTTAGTGTTACCCATTTTGATGTCATCGGCCTCTTTCTGTGTGAAATGAATGCTGGCTTTAATTTCTTGAACTTTAAGGGCCCTATTTAGATGGTCTAAAACGCAAAGCGCCAGGCGTGCGGCGCATGGGCGTGTCCCAGTCACTTGCTAGTTAGACAGCGCGTTTTCAGACTGTGCGCCATGGCGGAGAGTCTAAAAGGGTTGGACTTACTCTATGAATTAGTCATGGGTGTGTTTGGACGTATCATTCCATAAGCCAATCAGAGTGTCACCTCTCATTCCCTTTAAAAGAGGCGCGATTAGAGCGCATGGCGGAGAGCTAGTTAGATGGCGGACCTACCAACTGGAAAGAGTGAGCGTTTTACAGCTGAGGAGACGATAAATGTATCTCTATATCGAGCACCACAGCATCGGATAGGGAGTATATATTCAGCATCTGTCATCTTAGAAAAGACAAAAGAAAAGAAACAGAGTGAGACTGCGAGAGAGAGAGAGAAAGAGAGCGCTCGCGCACGAGAGAAACGCTGTCAACAAATTGTAAAATAGGCTATTCAATTTATTTTATTTTGCCCCAGGAGGTTAGAGAGCCCAGCTCCCTCTCCAGCATCCTGAACCCCCCAGCCTGAAGGTGCAGGAAGGGCTGGTCCCGTGGCTGCACCATCTGGTCTGGCTCCTCCTCCTGACAAGATGATATTTAGTTTTACGTTCTAAAAGCTTTTTTTTTTTAAATATACATTTGTACTTGTAGGGCTATAAGTTTACATTTTTAGTTCACAGAAGCTGGTTATTGTTGTGTTTATGTCAAAATAAAGTTTATCAAACATTTTCACATCTTTGATTTTGTGATTTACATGCCAAAATGATCACAATTCAATTGGGAAAGACAAGTTCATTTTACAGGCTATGCATCATCAGCCCGTGGAGGTCTGCTCGCAGTTCCGTATATTCGGACACTGCGAGCTTGGACCTCCCGGATTATGATGATCATTATTACTGCGATTAGATCATTCTGATTAATGACTGACCATTAAGACGTGTTTCTGATAAATATTTTAATGTGCACAATAATAACCTTTCACATTGTAATCATATTTTTATTTGTTATCTTTTGCATATGTGTGGCTGCTC
Organism: Epinephelus moara; assembly: GCF_006386435.1. NCBI lineage: Eukaryota > Metazoa > Chordata > Actinopteri > Perciformes > Serranidae > Epinephelus > Epinephelus moara. Next base: position 1,770,499 of record NC_065517.1, on the reverse strand, counting down.
CGTGTGTGTCTGAGCAGAGTGCACGCGCGTTGTGCACCCGCCTAGAGACGCATATTATTTAACAGCGAAATACTGTGCCGTTGACTTTAGACCAGGTTTTTGTTGGTCACTGGCGCATTTGCTTTTTACATCATCTAACTAGCAACACACCATGACTGCGCCTGACCACTCCTCATTTTTTTCCAACACACCCAGAGAAGCGCAAGTTCATTTGCTAGTTAGACGACGAGGGCGCAGGGCGTGAAAATGACAACTACGCCTGCATCTAAATAGCAATGACACTTGCGACATGGATTATGCGCCCTCTGCTGTCCGCTTTAGACCATCTAAATAGGGCCCTAACAGTAATTGAACAACACCAGTGACAAAAAATCCGGCTGCGGTCGAATAGTCTTTTTGCTTAGGAAGGTTCCTAACTGAGTGAAATGACCCGGAAGTATCTAAGTGGCAGCCATGATAAGCGCTGGTCGAATTCTCTAAATTTTAAGGAAAGGTGCTTCAATGCTTCCTCTCTAATCTCCTTTAGCATAGGGTACACTGGACCATCCTTAACAAAAGGAAAGGAGATAATTCTGTCCCACAAATCATTGCGGCGGCAATATTTAAAGCGACCAAGCGCCGCACCATTCACAAACTCAAATGATTAGGAAAGAAAAAGATCAACATGACCGAGAAAGGAAGGAGATCACCATCTAAGTTACCGTTGTTTATGAAGCATTATACATCTCATGCCATAACTTGTTCATATGCTATGTTTTGAACTTATGTTAAACTTAGACGTGAACTATGAACATTTCGTACCCTCCGTCCACAGCTTTGTTTAAGTTGTTTTATAACAGGATTAACAAATACGCAATGCATTATTTTAATTTTCTGATTTTTATGTGAATGAGAAAAAACGGAAATCCACGTGCTTTTCCCGCTTTCGTCTTCAAATGGCTAATTGAAATAGAAATTAAACCAAAACCACAAACCTACTTGTTTTTCGCCTTGATTGTTATATCTATATTATCTGCCCCCACTGCTTCTCAAAACATTGGCATTGGCTATGCTCATGCCCTAGATAGATAGATATCAATGAAGTAACGTTGCGGTGCCTCGTGTGTAAATACGCATATAATTGGCGTATCTGGAGGTTTAAATAATCAGTGAAGTTACTGCTTCCCATTTTTTATTCCCCTGTACAGTGTTTCCCTGCAGAGCTACAGTGGAAGGATAATAACAAAAAGAGAGAAATGGGCGCTATACAAAAGACTCTAACGTTAACAGATATCTGCCTGAGGTTATTAAAAACTTGCAATGAGCGCCCCACCCCACCCCCCACCCTGCAGCAGAAACTATAAGCGCGTTTCCCCATAAAGAGAGACGCTGTGCGCATTTACGCACGAGGCACAGCAGCGTCACTTTTATTATTATTTTTCACTTTTATTATTATTATTATTATTATTATTTATTATTTATTATTTATCTCTCTATCTATGCAGTAGAGGCACATAATATTGATGTAACAATAAAGGTCAAACACAAGTTGGTTACAGGTTGTGGTCTAATTTCTATTCCAATTGCCCTTTGAAGAAGAAATGAATATGGATTTCCATTATTTTTTCATTCACAAGGAAAAACAAAATAATGCATTTAATATTTGTTTATCCTGTTAAAACAAACAAGTTGAACACAGCTGTGGACGGAGGGGACACACACCCATAATATATGCTCAGTTTGCATCAGTCATTTATTCATTTGAGCGTTGTTGTATTGCCAGCCTTTAGTAATATCATTAATTAATTTTACTATTTGGTATTCAGATGGGTGAGTGTGAGCAAGCATTCTCAATGTGACAATTTCGTTTCAGTTTGTGGCTGGTAGCCTATATTCGTTTTTTTAATTCAATTCCGACCTTAGTAATTAAATAATATCTTTCACAGTGTTGTCCATGTCTATATATCCTGCATGAAACAACACAATGAGAATGTACAGGGCGCATTATCTAAGATGCGCTTTTTGTAGTCCATCTTTAGAACATTGTAGTTTCACCACAACAGACCCACGTCAATAACATCCGCCGTTGCATAATTACGTAGCCCAGTGTAAGTGCTGTCTAATTCCCTCAGCACCGCAGTTGTCTTTTCCTGAGTCCTTATGAATTCTCCTTCACATCTTCCCTTGACCTCATGACGATCTATTTCGACCTCACTCTGACCGTCACCACGGTCTTCAACTTGAATGATGCCATCCTTCTACCTATCTGCGAGACCATAATAACAACAAAGTCTTGTGACCAACCTGATCTCACAGAAATACGTGAAATGACCATGACCTCTTAACACCGCATTCCGTGGTGGCAGCACGTAATGGGTTGAAATTACGTGCTGCCACCACGAAAACAATGCCAATGTAAAGTCAATTAGGATCCTCTCCTGTGGTG
>NC_065517.1:1757828-1765397 GCF_006386435.1 Epinephelus moara | reverse complement strand
GTCCATTGCAGCTACTATAGTCCGGAGATATTGCTAGGCTAAATAAACAGCTGAGCTCTGTTTACCGGCTACGCTGTCAGTCAGTGTGCGGGCTGGAGATTGGTGGAGCAGAGAGGGGGGGGGGGGTCCCCACTCGGCGTGGTAAACGAGTATGTGTGTATGAAGTGTGTCTGTCACGCTAGAAGAGTCAGAGTTTGGGACGGAGTCTTTTACCCCCTGGAGTGTTACCGGAGTTTTTGGAGTGCTCAAATAAACTGGCCTTTTTCCCGAACGCTCCTCTGGTCTCTGAGGGACTCATTACAATATCGTAACATGGTTTAGATTTCTAAATAAATATTCATCTTGTCGCTAGATAGACCTACTCCTGAAAAACTCGTGCGCAAGGCTTTTTGTCCCTACGAGGCCACTGTCATTTACCCGACGGGTAATCTAGAATTTGACCACTGATGTCACTGTTTTCAACCCATTTTACACACTGGCCCTTTAAGCGGCTGGCTGCAGGTTATAAAGCATCCGGTGGCAATGCCTCTTCCTCTTTGCCTTTCTCGCCTCACCTGAGACCGGTAAGTTGCGTATGTCAGGAGACCAAATAATCTGTCACATTATCGTGCAGGCGCCTTGTGTCCCTGAGGATTTTCCATGGTTTTTCCAGCAATTTATTCATTTTGTTACTTATACGTAACTTGCTGTTTGTTTGCAGGTAAGATGTGTTGATTGCTCCCATAGCCTGTTGGCAGTTCAGTGAGTCATTTGAGTTGAATAATGAATGTATTTCCCCCTGGAGTGGGTTTTTGCATGGTTTTTTCTTGATCGTCCCCCTAGTACGTCCGCGTACATGAGTGGTGGCTTACCATCAAGACATATATAGATAGTTTGAGTGAATAATTAATTGCCGGCTGCAGTTTTGGCAGTTACGGTTCTTTTTTCTTTGTTTTTTCCCCTTGTACGTACGCGTACAAGAGTGGTAGTGTAAAAAGAAAATAAATAAAGAAAGGTCTGAATTGAATAAGTTATTTCCCTTCTGCTCTTGCAGTTGCTGGTTTTTCTTTAGCTTTGATTTATTCATATCCTTTGGCTGTTGAGCAGTCAAGGTTTTTTTCTTTTGTAATATATTTTCTGTCCCTTAATTGCTGCTCCCCATTGCCTGCTGTTCGCAGTGGACGGGAGTATTTTGACATAACATGGCTCCCCAGGTATGTCATTTCTGTGGTGCAGCATTGGACACTCGTGACGGTCACCGTGAATGTCCTTCCTGTCTGGGTAAGGCACATTTATTAGAGGATGTGGAGTGCCCATGTCCAGCAGCGGTTGATTTGCCCTTGGAGGAAAGGGCCCGAAGGTCTAGGTTGGAGGGGCATTCTCCCCATACCAATACAGCTGCTTCTGTTCCCGCCCCCAGTGGGGAACGGGAGCATTACAGTGAGCAGCGTTCAAATAAATGGAAACACGGACAGTCACATGGGCGTAGTAAAAGACCAGCCCCAGAGTCTGCCTCTCCGCCATTATGTAGTCCAGCCCCCCCATAGGGGAGTTAGGTGGGCAGGAGGACGCTCAGTCACAATTTCTAGCCGCCATTCGTGGTCTGGCAGATAGGTTGAGCAAGATTGAGGCTCAGAGACAAGTTCCACCAGTGGCAGGTGACTCAGTGGGGACCTCCCCAAGGGATTTGCCAGCGTATCAAGAGCCGCAGGCAGATCATCCCAATTCAATTCCCTCTATGCACAGGGCTCTCTCTTGGGGGATGGTGACCACCTGGAGCGGGCAGAGGAGTCACACTGCCTTAGTCTGTCTCACACAGGGGGGTCTGTGTCGGCGGATGATCATAATGAGGATGTCAGTCCTAGCAATGTGGTCTCTAGGGTCCTAAGTGCTGCCAAGATCATAGGACTTTCAGTCCCAGTTGAAGCTCCCAGTTCATCTGAAGGGGTATGGGCTGGCATATCACAGTCCCGTCCTTCAGTGGCAATCCCTGCAGCAGGGGAATATTGCCAAATGTTGAGGAGGTTGTGGAATGCTCCTGCCAGCGCTCCTCAGTTTAATTCAGGCTGCAGGAGGCTGGCTAAGGCACAATATCCATCCAGAGTCAGGGTTGGGTGACATGCCACCAGTAGAGAGAGAAATGGCAGCGTTAACCCCTCTGGGTCCAGACAGAGTGACAGTCAATCCCCACTGTCCTCGAAAAGAATGCAACAAGACAGATCGCTTGGTCAGCAGAACATATAATGCAGCTGCACGGGCTGCTCGATCGGGGAATGCACTTGCCGTACTCCTAACAGCCCTCAGAAGAACTGCTACGGTGGTGACTGTGACACCAGAAATATGATAGATGCTGCCCTGTCCGCACACTCCCAGCTTACCCGTGATGTGGGTTCAGTGATGTCCTCAGCCATGATGACACGCAGGCAGATTTGGTTGGCTCAAACGACCCTCCCTGAGAATATCAGGAGGGAGCTCACAAATATGCCAGTGGTGCTGGGCAGAGTTCTTCACTCTGACTCTCAGAGTGTGCTCGACAAGGCAGAACAATCTATGCGCACTCGGGAGTGTGTGCAGTGAACGTTCAGTCGCCCTGTGGCGATAAGACAGGCCTATGGCCCAGCAGCAGCAATATCAGATTGCTTGGGGTCGCATGGAGCCTTGGATGCGTGGCAGGCGTCAGAGCTCAGGTGGCCAATGCTTCGGCAATGCTGGAAGGCCTCATCACCAACAGCAGGGGTTTCAGCCTCCACCTACGGCAAGAGGGGCCCCCCAAAGGAGAACCCCCCCCCCTCCCCCCACCTTGGGGTGGCTTCTGCATAGGAGTGGGGGGGGGGGTAGCCGCTGAGATTCACTCCCAGCTACGCCTGGACAGCTGGGAGAGGGAAGTCCTAGACCCTTGGGTGTTGGCAATAATAGCAAGGGGTTACAGGATTCAATTTCAGTGGTGTCCCCCTTCTTTTTCAAGGGTCCGCACAACAACAGTAAAGGACCCAGTCCAGGCAGCAGTCCTGTCCAAAGGGATCGCAACACTCCTACGGAAGGACGCAATTGCGAAGGTAAGCCCCAGGGAACAGCACACTGGCTTCTATTCAATATATTTCCTAGTATCCAAAAAAGATGGCGGTCTGCGTCCTGTCTTAGACCTATGGCCCCTGAATGCTTACATAAAGGTCCTGCCTTTCAAAATGCTGCAGACATGTCACATCCTGGAATCAGTAGAACGAGGGGAGTGGTTCGCCACTATCGACCTCGAGGACGCATATTTTCACATTCCCATTTGTCGAGAACATTGGCAGTTTCTCCAGTTTGCCTTTCAGGGACAGGCTTATGAGTTCAAGGTCCTCCCATTTGGTCTCTCCCTCTCTCCGAGGGTTTTTACCAGGGTTGTTGCAGCCGCTCTGTTGCCACTCCAGAGGGCAGGTTTAAAGATCCTCCCGTACCTGGACGATTGACTGATCTATCTATTGACTGCACAATCAGGCAGCAGATCTTCTCTCCATGTCCCGCCCTCTCCCAGGGGAGTGGAGGTTGCATCCGGAGGTGGTGGCAAGCTTGTGGGCTCGCTTCGGCAGAGCCCTATTGGACCTATTTGCGTCCAGGGAGACAACCCATTGTCAGTGGTGGTTTTCTCTGAGACACCCAGTCGGCCCTTTGGGCCTGGATGCACTATCTCACGAGTGGCCGGAAGGGTTGCTATACGCTTTTCCCCCATTACCATTAATTCCCCATGTGCTGGACAGGATAGCCCAGGGGCACTACAAGGTTCTGTTGGTGGCCCCACAGTGGCCAAGGAGACACTGGTTTCCGACCCTGCTTCGCCTGGCCCACGGCCAACCCTGGCCTTTGCCCCTGAGGGCGGACATGCTTTCGCAAGCAGGGGGGCATATCTGGCATCCCAGTCCAGCTGTTATGCAGTTGTGGGCTTGGCCCCTCCTCAGCCCATCACTCAGGACCCAAGTGAGGCTGTCCTGGAGACTATAGGCAATGCCAGAGCTCCCTCCACACGTGCCAATTACAAACAAAGATGGAAGTTGTTCGTGTCATGATGCCACGATAAGGGGCTTGATCCTGTCACCTGTTCAGTGGCTTCAGTGCTCCACTTCCTCCAGTCCCTACTGGACGCGGGTAGGGCGGCCAGCACCCTGAGAGTTTACACCGCGGCTATATCAGCCTTCCATGTAGTCTTGCCACCAGACAATCAGAGATCTCCGCCTTCTGATAGTCTGGGGACACTCCTTTCTAAAGTGTGTTTAACACACCGGAGAAAACGGCCGGCAACAAAGCAACGCCTCTTGCATTTTTTAAAAGGACACGCCCTCCCGGAAATGTGCGCTCCCCCTTTTCTCGTCCGCAAGGAAACAAACACACAGAGAGCTTGAAAATGGATGCCGAGAGACCGAACTCCATTTTATCAAATGTGTGCTCAGTCCACAACATTGTGGAAATGAAGGACTTACAGCGACTTTGTTTAAAGCGTTTAACGCAGTCAGACTATGTTTACGAGCAAAAGAGTTCAGCGAGCCACCGAAGGACTGCCCTGCGGATTTACTATTGGTTCTGCAACGTAGTGAGTGTTTTTAAACTCTGAAATTGTATCTGCCCATCTAAACACAAAATCAGGGAGAAAGACATAAGTCTTGAGTTAAATAAAGCGTCTAAAGACTGACTTGTGAGTCTACCTTCCATGAGACTGTAGGGGGGGGTTTCTGTTGGGAAACACCCTGTGGTGTCCCAATTTCTGAAAGAGGCTAATCGTCTTCGTCCAGGCAGGAGTCTGAGGGCTCCGTCTTGGGACCTCCCTTTGGTGTTGAGGTCCTTGGCCACTGCCCCATATGAACCGCTGGAGCAGTCGGACTTGAAGCTACTGTCACACAAAACTGCGTTCCTTCTGGCTATTAGCTCAGCCAAGAGGGTAAGTGAATTACATGCACTGTCTGTCAGTGAGGAGTGCTTGAGATGGAAAGCAGAGAATGAAGGGGTGTTCTTGTGGCCGAATCCTTTCTTCCTCCCCAAGGTAGTAAGTCCTCAGACTGTGAATCAGGCAATTGAGATTAACTCATTCCGACCTTGTGTCCAGTCAGAGCACTGAAGGCTTATGTTGAGCATACTTGGCCACTGAGACAGGAACACACCCACCTCTTTGCGTGTTATGGCAGTAGGCAGTTGGGCCGCCCATTATCTAAACAGCGCCTGTCCCACTGGCTGGTGGAGACAATCTCTCAGGCTTACTCCAGCTAGGGTTTCCAAGTCCCTGGAGGTCTAGTGGCCCACTCTACACGCAGTGTGGCCACCTCATGGGCAGCTCTTAGCGGAGTTGCTCTTGGAGACATATGTGCAGCTGCGTCATGGAGTACTCCATGCACGTTTGCCAGGTTTTAAAGGGTCAATGTGGCATCTGCGGCACTCAGTGCCACGGTCCTTATATCGGCTACTGAACAGGTTAGTGAGGTGGTGAACTCCTCCATTCCTCGCTACAATGTTGGTATAATTCATCCAAGGTGAAGACCGTGGTGACGGTCAGAGTGAGGTCAAAATAGATCCTAAGTTATGTACATAACCGAACGATGACCGTCACCATCTCTTGTCGCTCAGAATGGGCTGAGGCGTTCCAGGCAAGAGGAAGAGGCATTGCCACCGGATGCTTTATAACCTACGGCCAGCCTCTTAAGGTCAGTCATATGACTTTGTTGTTATTATGGTCTCGCAGATAGGTAGAAGGATGGCATCATTCAAGGTTAAGACCGTGGTGACGGTCATCGTTCGGTCTCATAGGTCCATAGTTATGTACATAACTTACGTTTTCCATCAAGGTCAAGGAAAAGTGGTTAGGAAAAGACCACCATTTTAGACGTATGTAGGCCTACACGTGTATGTTTCAGAGTGATCTGTTTAGTCGTGCGCATGCGCAAGTTTCAGAGTCACCGTTTTAGATGTGTGCCGCCGCTTACACAAGTGCATGCAGGATTACCAGACCCTTTTATGTTGTATGGACGGAAGTTGGCAATATATTTAAGATCATTGTTGTAAAATCAAAGGTTGGCCTTGCGTTCGCAATTGCTTGTTTAAAGAGGAAGTAGAAAACTTTTCCACTAACTAGTCCACTAGCTTGCAAGTTAACGCTGTCTGCTTGTTAACCTATGCATGGATCACTATAGAATTTTTTAAGATTTTTATTTAAAAAAAAATTCAAAATTTTATATACTTTGACCGTCAAGGGGAAATTCAATCTTTTCACTCCGTTGTTATATACATACACACACAGGCCCGAAATATGCACACATGCAGAAACAGGACCTATACATGCATTAAATGCAGAGATGTCAGAGTGAAGGGGCTGCCCATGACAGGTGGCCCGAGCAGTTGGGGGATTTCGGTGCCTTGCTCAAGGGCACCTCGGCAGCTACCAGTCCACGTTCCATATTTGATCCGGGCGGGGACTTGAACCAGCAACCCTCCGGTTCCCAAGCCAAGTCTCTATGGACTGAGCAACTGCCGCCCAGAATATAGCAGCTTTCACCGCTGTTCAACTTAGGAGGACCACCGCAAGAAAATGTGTTCTTTGTTTAGATTGTCAAATGGACAAATTGTCTTTATCCACTGAAATATCTTGATTATAAACGCTGCGGTTTGTTGATACTTTGACTTGGATTAGTGCTGAAATGGATGGTCCAGTGGACTTTTATAACCTGATCTCACAGAAATATGTGAAATGACCATGACCTCTTAACACCGCATTCCGTGGTGGCAGCAAGTAATGGGTTGAAATTATGTGCCGGTACCACGGAAACAATGCCAATGTAAAGTCAATTAGGATCCTTTCCCGTGGTGTACACACGAATTCCCTGATTCAACAATGTCACGTCAACCTCGTTTTCCTCAATGATATCTTTAACATTCCTGTATACGCACAAAAACATGGAAGTGTCCTTGATAACTCAATAATATGACAGGTCAATGTCAAGGCCATAAAATAAAATAAATGTATTTTGCCAGCATATGATAGCGTAGGGCTTTAAGAGCATTGTACTGTGGGCGGATGGGGTGCGTTCCACTACTGTTTTGTAGCTACTGTCTGCCGTCTGTGGGCTTCATTCCATTTCAGATTGCCGTCCGTCTGCCGTAACTAAATAAGAAGAAAAAAATAAGGCTGAGCACGGAAGAACCAGCAAGGATCTATACACAATTCGGGAGAGCAGATCCCAAGCCAGCGCCAGCGCCACAGAACCAGCCAATAATAGGCTAAATAGTATCTAAGCAATAATAAAGTGTCCACATGGCTCCTGCTTTCAGCCATTCACCTTTAAACCTTGACCTCAGTGCATGTTTGAGGGCTTATAACTCAGCAACGAAAAGGGGGTACAGACATGGGACCAGCTGTTATAGAGAGTTCTTGACCCCAACTACACTGAACAAAAATATAAACGCAACACTTTTGTTTTTGCTCCCATTTTTCATGAGCTGAACTCAAAGATCTAAAACATTTTCTATATACACAAAAGACCATTTCTCACAAATATTGTTCACAAATCTGTCTAAATCTGTGTTAGTGAGCACTTCTTTGCCGAGATAATCCATCCCACCTCACAGGTG
>NC_065517.1:1755338-1757328 GCF_006386435.1 Epinephelus moara | reverse complement strand
GTTATCTTGCGCACTATGATCCTCCGCCGTATTCTTGTCTGACCCCCGTTCAACCCACAACCGCCGTGATAATAGGGGCGCCCCAGCGCCCACTCCAATAACTTGACGTGGAAATGAGCGGTAGTCTAGAAAACTGGAGAGGTTTTTTTTGTTGTTGTTTGTTTGTTTTGGGTTTTTTTGGAGGGTGCTCGTGCGCCCTCACATATATTGCGCCCTGGGTGGTCGCCTACATTGCCCATAGCAAAAACCGTCCCTGCCTCCGCCACACTTTGACTTATTTCCACCCTGCCGACAGTGGGACTTACGGCCGAGATCCACCGGGCACGTCAGCGGCGCGTAGCAGCTCGCCCCCGTTAATCAATTACAGCGGCTCCACCGGCAACGGGAGCAGCACGACAACTCTCTATTTTAGGATGCTCTTCTATTTTTGTTGCGCTACGCTCCCCTACGCGACCCTCCAGCAGATAAAAACTACATGAAATAGTGTGCTAAACGAGCCCAATGTGTTTTTAAATGAATAAACCATTATCAGAGGTGATATGTGATGATTTTTTTTCATGCATTTACCCATGTTTATCCGTGACAGTGTGTAAATGTCCGTGGCGGACATTTGAAAGCGAGTAGATGACAAACAGTACAGTAAACTTGTAGATAACACAAATATATGTAATAACTTAAGTGGAAAATGCTTTAACATTTCATGCAGCCTACATGCAGCCTCTCGGCTCGGCTTCTCTACGTGTCGCTTCCGTACGCAGTCAGTGGAGCCTATATGAATACGCCACGACGCTACGCTGTGGACCCCGGCCGTTATATTCATTATGCCGACAGTGGCTTGGAAAACCGCCCATAACCGTGTCACACGGGGAAGAGGGAAGAGGGAAGGCGGCTGGAGTTCCTCCAACATTTGCGGTTAGATTATCATATTTTTTTATTGACAAAAATATAGGCTGCTTTGGCTGATTTTTTTATGCGCACGTGTCCCTAAATATTTTTTACAGTTCGCACACACCTATTTTTAGTCGCAAATGTGAGTGAAACGCTCGCACTGTCGAGCCCTGTAGGGCCTTCGCCGGCCTTCGGTCGGTGCTCGGGCCCTAAATAACAATAAACAGCGCGATTACAATAGGGTCCTCACAGACGACTTCGTCGTCGCTCGGGCCCTAATAATAATAAACAGTGCGATTACAATAGGGTCCTCACGGACGACTTTGTCGTCGCTCGGGCCCTAATAATCATTCGAAAAACAATAGGGACCTCGCAGGTCCAGACCTGCTCGGGCCCTAATAATAATCATTCGAAAAACAATAGGGACCTCGCAGGTCCAGACCTGCTCGGGCCCTAATAATAAACAGCGCAATTTCAATAGGGTCCTCCGCGGATGACTTCGTCGTCGCTTGGGCCCTAATAATAATAATAAGCAGCGCAATTTCAATAGGGTCCTCCGCGGACGACGTCCTTCAGCCGAGGTCCCTAACAAGCACAAATTTGCAATACCTGCGACCAAATTTGCTACTATCACGCCATTAACCCTATGGGCCCTAGGCGTTTTTGGGGTATTTTTACTGCCTTTACTTTTAAGCTCATATCACAGTCATTATAAAGGCTAGATACATATGCTATATCTTGTTTTTTTTCAGGTCAATCAGGGTTAACCAGATTTGCCATCATTTCATGTCCTTCTATGTGCCTGTATTTTATATTAATTTTTATATCAATGAAAAAAACTAATCCGTGTGACTAAATTCTTACATTTTTACATGTATCTCACCATAGCAAGTTGGAAGAAGACATATTCTGCCATATAGAGGACACTCTCTGGAATCTGGCAATATAAGAACCATGATGGTGGGACATTCTGTCACTTCACAGCTGTCCAAAACATGTGGTTTGTGCCAGGCGGAAAATGATTGCCAGTATTTTTTCATTATTGCAAGAAATTCCATTGACTCATTCACAAGTCAAAAATGTGTTTTATCTGAAGGAAACA